>NW_028187463.1:0-62485 GCF_964204655.1 Triturus cristatus
AAATTTGTGCCAAGAAGGCCCTTCATTACCTTTAGAAGGGCTCGTTCTCTCAAACAGGCTCTAGTTAGCAATATGCTAACCACTAAAACCCAGGCAAATACAAATAAATCATGGCTAGCCAGGAAAGACGGGTTCTTAAAGTGCACAAAATGCAAGGCATGTACCTTTGGAAAGAATACCTATAGCTACATCCCAGGCTTTATGAAAAAAGAACAGAAAATAAAAGGCCAATTTTCGTGTAAAACCGAATTTGCTGTTTATGTGCTTCAGTGCCCCTGTGGCCTGAAGTACGTAGGCAGAACGATTCTCCAAGTCCACAAGCGAGTGCTGCAACATATACGGGCCATTAAAAACGCGGATAAAGCTTATCCAGTTGCCCGGCACTTTGAAAGTTGTCACAACAGTGATACAAAAGGGTTGTCATATTACGTGATCGATGCGGTACCAGTGAACATCAGAGGAGATGATCGCCAAAAAGCATTACGCAAGCTAGAATCTAGCTATACTATCAAACTGAACACGAAGACCCCAATGGGGTTAAATATGGAAGAAGATCTCCATACATACCTGTAATTATCCTTACGATCTTGTTATCCTTTTTTAACTGTTTTATTTCACTTACACTATGACAAAGAGGGTGACAACAGACAGCAAATAGTTTTTGTAACAATCAGTTCCCTGTAAACAATTCAGACTACACCCAATATTGAATTGGATAATAGCCCACTGGGGCCATATTCACATACGTTTCCAATTAAGGCCATGTGGTGGGCAAAGTAATGAAATTACTGGCGAGTAATAAAGTGTGTAATATCGGCGACTTCGGTCACTTGACCGTTTAATGTTGGTAATGAAAAAATGAAAAAATGAAAAAGAAAAATGATATATACATTTCGGCCCACTTGGGCAGTGACAGAAATACAATGAAATATAATGAATTGCAATATAATGATCAGCAATAGTTGTAAAATATGAGGTGGTCAGATGCGTCAAATTGCAAATATTATAAAGTTTAAAATCAAGTAAACTTAGCAATCTAATGTTTATCAAATGGGTTGATTTGAAACCAAAATACCGATTGCACTTGCATTTGTATTGTTTGATTCAAAAATGAAATTGTACAAGGTCTGACACTGATTGGGTAAAATGCCGAAATTCAGAATCAAAACTACGAGTCTGTCTTCACCCTTTATGTTTTTGTAGTCCTCACATGACACGGCATAACTTTCAGTTAAAATGATGGAAAAACTTTATTGCAATGTTAGTGAGCAAGCCTGCTGGGCAGGCGAAACGCGTCTTACATTAACAGCTGACATTAAAGCGGATTAACTGAACGACACGGCATCGACTCTCCTTTTGTGGAACTTTGTGGCATATTTGGACCGAGTCTCGGAGGTCCGTAATGCCGACGCGCCCTTCGATTTGGAGGTGGTGGGTTTACCGAGGCCCGAGTGGAGTTTATATATATATATATATATATATATTACCTACTGGCAGTCGCCAGTAGGTAGTTATAGTTAGGACCTATTTTTCATAGGAAATCCGCAACATTCTATTTGGAATAACGTTGGCGTCGATTGATGAATCTTCATGAAATTTTCCAAACTTTTGGCCAGCTCCGGTCCACTCCTATCCTGACAATTTCACGGTGATTCGTCAAGCGGGGGCCGGGAAAAAAGGGGGGCCCCAAAAAGCATTTTCCCCATGCATTTTCCCATAGGACCTGTTGACGCAGCTACAGCCCGAAGTGCTGAACGGAATTACACCAAATTTGGCAAAGAGGTAGTCCTCAGTTCAGACTTGTGCCTTTTGCTTAAATGGTGAAAATCCGTTCAGTAGTTCCTGAGAAAATCAAAAGTAAAATCACATATATATCTGGGCGGAGCCTAACCACACATCTCATTGTGAGATCTGATTGCCTGTCAGCACTTCATCCAAGAAGTGTTGGCAGCCATCTTGGGACCAATATACATGATAGCACCTCATTAAAAAGCATTGCAGTTAATAGAAGGTTTTAAGACTTTAGTTACATTATAAATCATTTGTTGATGGTACCATACTCATTTTAGGAATTGTGGTGTGTTCTAAGGTGATTTTACCATGTGAAAAAGCCTTCTGCTGTGATATCATGAATCAGGTTTGAGAGAAAACTATTTTCTCATGCTTTTCCCACAGAGGTTTGGAAGGTGATCTATAAGCTAAACTGAGAGCATATTTTCTGTAAATTCACATTATCTTTCTCAGTCATGTGAGAATGAAGTCTGACATTCTCAGTGAAACATGTACATCCAACAAGGGCAGAGACTGTCAGTTGATTCCTTTGTGTTCTACTGCAGCTTCTCAGAGTGTTCTAAAGAACAACTAGAGCGCTAACAGTCCTACTTATGACAAACGTATTGCACACCTGAAGCCATTTTGGTTGGAATAAAGTGGTAACTCTTAAAACATTTAATTTAAAAAGGAACAAAATGAGGGGGTTCATTTTGCCATAGAAAGTATGATTAGTGCTGCAGAAAGAAAAATGAGGGCACATTTTGAGTGACTTCTCAAATCCTCTTCTATTTCATTAAACAATTCTGACATGCAGACTGAAACATACCCTGGTGAGCAGTAGCTTTACTACAGTGATCTAATAAGCAACTAGAGTGCTAACATTCTGAATTTATGGCAAATATGTGACACATTTGAATGCCTTCTTGATGGAATCAAAGTAAAAAACTGAAAGTGTTTCCTACTGAGGAGACTGTAGTAAATGAGGAAAACAAATAAGTCTCCCAAAATGGCCACCAGAGACAAAATAGCCCAAATGTAGCCCAAATATCACCTAGATGTTGTCAGGGCACGATTTCCAGAAAAAAGGATACCAAACCTCAGGAGCGAAGATATTTCTCCTCTCTCCCCTCAGGGCACGACCAGACTCGAGAAGAATCTCGACCACTGATCTGCTGCCCCACGGGGAGGTAGGAGACAGCGTAGGACCACCAGGCTTCGAGGAGGGACGGCTGAGAAGTAAAGTTGTCAGGTGTGCGATTTCCCTACAGAGAGAGAGAAGAGACAGTAGATAAGTGAAGTGAAATGGTGCGAAACCCTTGTATACCTTCCCTCCCGCCAATATCTATCTACTCCTATAACCACTACCCTTCCCAGGATGTGTGCTCTTGCAGACTCACCAGGGCGTTAATCTGTAAGCGGAGTCTTCACTCGAAGCAGTAGATTGGCTGGTTCTCGAGGCCAGGTACTTTCCCAACAGAAAAGGCAGCCACTCTCGTAGGGGTAAGCACTACCCGGCGTAGTTACAGGTGGCACCAATGTTCTCATGGAGAGTCCAACACTCTTCGAGAAAAGCAACCCAAGCACTCGATAATTCCCAGCAACTAGGGAGGTGATATCACAGCAGTAACACAAAGAGGAAGGTCCAGTCCCGCCTTGTTAGCGAAATTGTAGTGGGGAGCAAATGAGTCCGACTCCCTCCGTGGTGGTGAAGAAGGCAGGGGTATGAAATCCTAGAGCTGTCTAAACGCGGGAAGCCAGAGGTGAAAAGGAAAACACGGACTGTAATCAGGGGGGGATGCGAAACCGGGCTGAGAGGAAGAACGTTCTCAGATTCAAGAAATGCTAGATAGTTTATTCGCTGGTCCGCTGGTCTTGCGGAGGAACGATACACTGTACCAAGATTTCAGGCATGAGAAAAGATTCAGATCCAGAAATAGGCAATGGCAAAACAGGTCCGAGCAGGACGGCAGCAAACGCGCTACCTGACGAAACTTCCACTGCAGGCAAAGGTCCGATGCACAGCTGCGGGGAGGCGTGGTCCATCCAAAAAGAAGGGATTGTCAAGCACCGGCATACCGGAGAGAGACGCTTATATCTCCGCCTCTCATATCAGGTGATCTCAGCAAGCGCACACAACCTCCTCCCCCTTCCCACTGCCTTCTAGGTAATGTAGTGAACCTGACTAACCACAGACCGGGAACGGGTTCTAACGTGTAACAGTTCCCCCCGTAAAGATCTCCCCACTGGTCTGGGTTTGCTGGGATTCAGGGCGTGAAATCTTCTCACAAGAGAAGGGGCATGTACATGTGCAGCTGGTTCCCATGTTCTGTCGTCAGGGCTATAGCCTACCCAATCGACTAAATATTGTAGTTTTCCTTGCACCCGTCTAGAGTCTACAATACGCCTGACTTCCTACTCTTCTTCTCCGTTAATGAGAAGCAGAGGAGGTGGGGGTTCCGAACAAGATGGCGTTACATAAGGTTTCAGCAGAGAAGTGTGAAACACCGGGTGAATTTTCATTTCCTCGGGTAGATTTAACTTCATGGCCACAGGATTGATTACTTGTGTCACCTGATAAGGCCCTAAATATCTGGGTTGCAGCTTGCGTGGTCCCGGCAGTCGCAAATTTTTTGTGGCTAACCAAACTTGATCGCCTTTTTGATACTCGGGAGCTGGTCTTCTATGTGTGTCTGCGTGTTTCTTCATTCTGTCTTTAGCCTCAGTGAGTTCATGTATTGCTTGTTCCCAAATCTATGTTAGCAAAGCATGATGTTCAGCAACGGCAGGGAATTGCGCTGCAGAAGGGGGCAGAGACAAGGGCAAGAACCTTGGACGATAGCCATAGGAAAAGAAAAAGGGAGATATCTTGGAGGCCGAGTGATCAGTGTTATTGTAGGCGAATTCCGCCAACGGCAGTGCCTGTACCCAATCCCCTGTAACAGTACTCAACAAGCATCTTAAATACTGTTCCAGTGTCTGATTGGTGCGTTCCATTTGCCCATCTGTTTGCGGGTGATATGCAGAGGATAGGCGGTGATCTAAGTGAAGAGCGGTACAGATGCCCTGCCAGAATTTAGAAATGAATTGAGGGCCTCTGTCTGAGACAATGACTGAGGGCAGCCCATGCAAACGCACCACATGCATGATAAATGTCTCTATTAATTCTTTGGCTGAGGGGAGTTTCTTGAGTGGTATGAAATGTGCCATCTTTGTAAGCATATCTACTACCATGAGTATGGACGTATAACCTTGAGATAGAGGTAAATCAGTTATAAAATCCATACTGATGGATGACCAGGGTCTTGAGGGAACAGGTAAGGGGTGTAACAACCCTGCAGGAGCACAACGAAGAGCTTTCTGTCGAGCGCAAACGGGACAAGCCTTAACATACTCCTGGATGTACAGAGACATGTTGGGTCACCAAAACCACCTTTTGTACAACTGTAACGTTTTATCACCCCCAGGATGTCCCACAAGAGGGAGAGCATGACACCACTGGATTATTTCCGTCTGTAACTCCCTAGAAGGAACATACAGCAATCCCCCATGATAGAATAGAGTATTTTCGATTTTATTCAAAGGGTCTAGTAACCATTCATCTTCATTGAGGGCCGTGTAAGCATTCACTAATCTTTCAATAAAAGGGGTTACAGATTCTTCTTTTGCTTCCCCAATTGCCACAATCTTGTGAGTAGGTATCAACGGTACAGACTCTTCCATGGTGTGTCTTGCTTCCTTGCCTAGGCGAGATAAGGCATCTGCTCTGCCGTGTTTTGCCTCGGGCCTGAAATTTATGACAAAATCGTACTCACAAAAGAAAGCCACCCATCGCATCTGGTGAGGTGTGAGTGCCTTGGCTGATCTGAAAAACTGCAGGTTCTTGTGGTCTGAATATATAGTGATGACATGCGGAGATCCCAATAAATAGTGTCTCCACTCTTGGAAGGCCAATTTAATCGCGAGGAGTTCTCTCTCTCCGATTGTATAATTTTGTTCAGTGGGAGCAAGCGTCTTTGAGAAATAGGCTACAGGATGGAGCGTTCCTGTCCCAAGGTCTCTATGCAGTAGTACACCACCCACAGCATATTGAGAAGCATCAGCTTCAACGTAATAGGGCTGTGTTTCGTCTGCGTGTCTCAAAATCGGGGCTGACACGAATTTGTTTTTAAATGCCTGGAAAGAGTCTTCCGCCTTGTCGTCCCATTTGAACACCGCTCCCTTTCTTAACAGCCTGGTGATGGGCATGATGAGATCTGAGAAATGGTCTATGAAACGCCTATAAAAATTGGCGAAGCCAAGGAAAGATTGCACATCCTTGACTGAGGTGGGACTGGCCCACTGTGTAATGGCCGAAACTTTAGTCTGATCCATATTAATGCCTTCTGGGGAAATCACAAATCCTAAGAATTCTACTTTCTGTATGTGAAAAAGGCATTTCTCCAGTTTGGCAAAAAGATGGTTGTCCTGGAGTATCTGGAGGATCTTCTTCACGTGAGAGACGTGTTCTTGCATGTTCTGGGAATACACTAAAATATCGTCTATATAGACGATGACACACACATCAAGGTATTCTCGCAGAATTTCATTGATGAAAAATTGAAACGCTGCTGGAGCGTTACAAAGGCCAAACGGCATTACGCAGTACTCGTAGAGGCTAAACTTTGTGCGGAATGCCGCCTCCATTCTTCTCCCTCTTTCACTTGGATGTGATGATACCCACCTCTCAGGTCTAGTTTAGGGAATACCTTAGCCTTTCGGACTTGGTCCAAAAGACCAGGAATTAGAGGGAGAGGATACTTGTTCTTTATAGTGACTTTGTTCAGGGCTCTGTAGTCCAGGCAGGCGCGCAAACCCCCTTCCCTCTTAGGTATGAAGAAAAGAGGGGAAGAGACAGGAGAGGTCGAGTGTCGAATGAAACCCTTTTTCAACATATCCTCTAAGTATTCCTGTAGATACTTGCCTTCAGGTTCGGTCAAAGCATAGACTCGACTCACTGGTAAGACTGCGCCCGGGATTAAGTCAATACGATAGTCAAAAGATCTATGAGGAGGAAGAGCCACCGCCTTTACCTCGTCAAATACCACCGCATAGTCTTGATATTCTGCAGGTAATGCGGTGGTATGGGAATCCGCGAGGGCACAAGTAACAGAGGTAGTGGTGGGTGTGGCGTTCAGGTAGCAATGTTGCAAGCAATAGGGAGACCGGAGAGTAACCTTCCGTGTTACCCAATCAATATACGGGTTATGTTTCTGAAGCCAAGGCACTCCTACTATGGCCCCAAAATTCGGAGCCGCTATTAAATCAAACTGGACCGTTTCAGTATGTCCGTTATCACATACCATCACCATGGCAGGGATTTGATAGGTGATCCTACCTGACGATAGCTCGGTACCATCCACTGCCCTAACTGTCTCAGGCTGTAACTTGGGTATGAATTTTATTCCTAAGGTCTTGGCTAACGTAAGGTCTAGGAAGTTACCGGTAGCCCCGGAATCTAACATGAGTGACAGCGTGATCTTATCGGTAGCGGATAGAAACAGTACCACCGATAAGGTTAAATGCTTGGGAGTGACAGAGGAAGTATTTGCCAGATATTTAGAGACCACTGAGGGTAGAGGACTTGAAGAACTGGTCTCCTGTTTCTCCAAGTCAACTAGTTTCCCGCCTGCACAGATGATCCTATCTTACCACCAACCGGCCTAACACTAGTCTTTGGTTTAACTGAGCAATCTTTGGCATAATGTCCCCCTTTCCCACAGTACAAGCACAGATCAAGTTTTCTACGCTTCTCTTTCTCCTCTTTACTGAGAGGACCCCGGATTCCCCCTATCTGCATAGGCTCTGTTCCCTCTTTTACCTCCTTTCTATCACTACGCGTCACCAACAAGCGAGAAAAATCACCCTTCGTACGTTCTCCCTTCCTCTCACTAAGTCTGTGTTCCATCTTGACCACTAGATCAATGAACGAAGGACAATCTTCTGGTGGGTCCACTATTTGTGAGAGGATATCCTTCAAGTCATCACGCAGTCCTCTATAAAACAAGGAAGTACGTTTTTCTTCGGGCCATTGCGTCTCAGCCACCAGCCGATTGAAGGTAGTGATGTAAGTTACCAGGTCTTTGGAGCCTTGTTTCAGCCCTAATAGCTCATTATCGCTTGCCTGCATATAGGCGTGCCGAGCAAAAAGACTTTTCATGCGTTCCTTAAAACGGGCCAAATCATACAGAACGGGGTCGTCGTTTTCAATTAAGGGAACCGCCCATAAGGCAGCATTGCCAGATAAATAGGATATGATGAACGCCACTTTTGCAGCATCATCCGGGAAAGATGCTGAGCGGCATAGAAACTGCAAATGACATTGGTTCATGAACACAGCGTATTTCTGACTGTCTCCAGAGAACCTCTCAGGCATCGCCAGGGGAGTTTGAGGAGGAGTGAGCACCGTGACGTTCACCGACGCTGGAGGAACCCCTACGGGGGAATCTGCCACCAGAGAAGGCATTTGAAACCGGGCCGGCTGTATATACGTCTTTTTTGGCTTAACAGACCCATCTGGGGAACTGGCATTTGGCATGGTTTGATTCTTTACAGTGTTAAGTTCTAAGTGTAGTCGGATATTCTCATCCTTTACAGCTTGGAGCTCTTGTTGTAGGTTGTTAACTACTTCTGCTAACTGAGACATAGTGACTACCTGGTGAGGGTTTGCCATGGCTCCTGCTATGAATGTCTCATCCTTATCCATCTTCGCTCAGGGGTTTAGGAAAAGACGTGGGCTTGACAATCTGCCAGGGCACGATTTCCAGAAAAAAGGATACCAAACCTCAGGAGCGAAGATATTTCTCCTCTCTCCCCTCAGGGCACGACCAGACTCGAGAAGATTCTCGACCACTGATCCGCTGCCCCACGGGGAGGTAGGAGACAGCGTAGGACTACCAGGCTTCGAGGAGGGACGGCTGAGAAGTAAAGTTGTCAGGTGTGCGATTTCCCTACAGAGAGAGAGAAGAGACAGTAGATAAGTGAAGTGAAATGGTGCAAAACCCTTGTATACCTTCCCTCCCGCCAATATCTATCTACTCCTATAACCACTACCCTTCCCAGGATGTGTACTCTTGCAGACTCACCAGGGCGTTAATCTGTAAGCGGAGTCTTCGCTCGAAGCAGTAGATTGGCTGGTTCTCGAGGCCAGGTACTTTACCAACAGAAAAGGCAGCCACTCTCGTAGGAGTAAGCACTACCCGGCGTAGTTACAGGTGGCACCAATGTTCTCATGGAGAGTCCAACACTCTTCGAGAAAAGCAACCCAAGCACTCGATAATTCCCAGCAACTAGGGAGGTGATATCACAGCAGTAACACAAAGAGGAAGGTCCAGTCCCGCCTTGTTAGCGAAATTGTAGTGGGGAGCAAATGAGTCCGACTCCCTCGGTGGTGGTGAAGAAGGCAGGGGTATGAAATCCTAGAGCTGTCTAAACGCGGGAAGCCAGAGGTGAAAAGGAAAACACGGACTGTAATCAGGGGGGGATGCGAAACCGGGCTGAGAGGAAGAACGTTCTCAGATTCAAGAAATGCCAAATAGTTTATTCGCTGGTCCGCTGGTCTTGCGGAGGAACGATACACTGTACCAAGATTTCAGGCATGAGAAAAGATTCAGATCCAGAAATAGGCAATGGCAAAACAGGTCCGAGCAGGACGGCAGCAAACGCGCTACCTGACGAAACTTCCACTGCAGGCAAAGGTCCGATGCACAGCTGCGGGGAGGCGTGGTCCATCCAAAAAGGAGGGATTGTCAAGCACCGGCATATCGGAGAGAGACGCTTATATCTCCGCCTCTCATATCAGGTGATCTCAGCAAGCGCACACAACCTCCTCCCCCTTCCCACTGCCTTCTAGGTAATGTAGTGAACCTGACTAACCACAGACCGGGAACGGGTTCTAACGTGTAACAGATGTAGCCCAATGACAGAATGTCCCAGAGTGTTCTAACGAACAACTAGAGCGCTAACAGTCTTACTTATGACAAAAGTACGGCACACCTGAAGCCATCTTGATTGGAATAAAGTAGTAACACTTAAAACATTTAATTTACAAAGGAACAAAATAAGGGGGTTAATTTTGCCATAGAAATTATGATTAGTACTGCAGAAAGAAAAATTAGGGCACATTTTGACTTCTCAAATCCTCTTCTATTTCATAAAAAAAATCTGACATGCAGACTGAAACATGCACTTTGAATACCAGCAGCAGACTTCCCTGGTGAGCAGTAGCTCTACTACAGTGATCTAAAGAGCAACTAGAGTGCTAACATTCAGAATGTATGGCAAATGTGTGACACATCTGAATGCCTTCTTGATGGAACCAAAGTAAAAAACTGAAAGTATTTCCTACTGAGGAGACTGCAGTAAATGAGGAAATTAGGAAACTTCATAACAAATAAATCTCCCAAGATGGCCACCAGAGACAAAAGAGCCCAAATGTAGCCCAAATATCACCCAGATGTAGCCCAAGTATAGCCCAATGACAGAATGTCCCAGAGTGTTCTAATGAACAACTAGAGCGCTAACAGTCTTACTTATGTCAAAAGTATGGCACACCTGAAGCCATCTTGATTGGAATAAAGTGGTAACACTTAAAACATTTAATTTACAAAGGAGCAAAATGAGGGGGTTCATTTTGCCATAGAAATTATGATTAGTTCTGCAGAAAGAAAAATTAGGGCACATTTTGACTTCTCAAATCCTCTTCTATTTCATACAAAACATTCTGACATGCAGACTGAAACATGCACTTTGAATACCAGCAGCAGACTTCCCTGGGAAGCAGTAGTTTTACAACAGTGATCTAATGGAGCATCTAGAGTGCTAACATTCAGAATTTATGGCAAATGTGTGACACATCTGAATGCCTTCTTGATGGAACCAAAATAAAAAACTGAAAGTATTCCCACTGAGGAGACTGCAGTAAATGAGGAAATTAGGAAACTTCATAACAAATAAATATCCCAAGATGGCCACCAGAGACAAAAGAGCCCAAATGTAGCCCAAATATCACCCAGATGTAGCCCAAGTATAGCCCAATGACAGGATGTCCCAGAGTGTTCTTAAGAACAACTAGAGCGCTTACTGTCTTACTTATGACAAAAGTATGGCACACCTGAAGCCATCTTGATTGGAATAAACTGGTAACACTTAAAACATTTAATTTAAAAAGGAACACGATGAGGGGGTTCATTTTGCCATAGAAATTATGATTAGTGCTGAAGAAAGAAAAATTAGGGCACATTTTGAGTGACTTCTCAAATCCTCTGACTTCTGTGGTGAGCAGTAGCTTTACTACATTGATCTAATGAGCAACTAGAGTGCTAACATTCAGAATTTATGGCAAATGTGTGACATATCTGAATACCTTCTTGATGGAATCAAAGTAAAAAACTGAAAGCATTTCCTACTGCGGAGACTGCAGTAAATGAGGAAATTAGGAAACTTCATAACAAATAAATCTCCCAAGATGGCCACCAGAGACAAAAGAGCCCAAATATCACCCAGATGTAGCCCAAGTATAGCCCAATGACAGAATGTCCAGAGTGTTCTAATGAACAACTAGAGCGCTAACAGTCGTACTTATGTCAAAAGTATGGCACACCTGAAGCCATCTTGATTGGAATAAAGTGGTAACACTTAAAACATTTAATTTACAAAGGAGCAAAATGAGGGGGTTCATTTTGCCATAGAAATTATGATTAGTTCTGCAGAAAGAAAAATTAGGGCACATTTTGACTTCTCAAATCCTCTTCTATTTCATACAAAACATTCTGACATGCAGACTGAAACATGCACTTTGAATACCAGCAGCAGACTTCCCTGGGGAGCAGTAGTTTTACAACAGTGATCTAATGGAGCATCTAGAGTGCTAACATTCAGAATTTATGGCAAATGTGTGACACATCTGAATGCCTTCTTGATGGAACCAAAATAAAAAACTGAAAGTATTTCCTACTGAGGAGACTGCAGTAAATGAGGAAATTAGGAAACTTCATAACAAATAAATCTCCCAAGATGGCCACCAGAGACAAAAGAGCCCAAATGTAGCCCAAATATCACCCAGATGTAGCCCAAGTATAGCCCAATGACAGAATGTCCCAGAGTGTTCTAATGAACAACTAGAGCGCTAACAGTCTTACTTATGTCAAAAGTATGGCACACCTGAAGCCATCTTGATTGGAATAAAGTGGTAACACTTAAAACATTTAATTTACAAAGGAGCAAAATGAGGGGGTTCATTTTGCCATAGAAATTATGATTAGTTCTGCAGAAAGAAAAATTAGGGCACATTTTGACTTCTCAAATCCTCTTCTATTTCATACAAAACATTCTGACATGCAGACTGAAACATGCACTTTGAATACCAGCAGCAGACTTCCCTGGGAAGCAGTAGTTTTACAACAGTGATCTAATGGAGCATCTAGAGTGCTAACATTCAGAATTTATGGCAAATGTGTGACACATCTGAATGCCTTCTTGATGGAACCAAAATAAAAAACTGAAAGTATTCCCACTGAGGAGACTGCAGTAAATGAGGAAATTAGGAAACTTCATAACAAATAAATATCCCAAGATGGCCACCAGAGACAAAAGAGCCCAAATGTAGCCCAAATATCACCCAGATGTAGCCCAAGTATAGCCCAATGACAGGATGTCCCAGAGTGTTCTTAAGAACAACTAGAGCGCTTACTGTCTTACTTATGACAAAAGTATGGCACACCTGAAGCCATCTTGATTGGAATAAACTGGTAACACTTAAAACATTTAATTTAAAAAGGAACACGATGAGGGGGTTCATTTTGCCATAGAAATTATGATTAGTGCTGAAGAAAGAAAAATTAGGGCACATTTTGAGTGACTTCTCAAATCCTCTTCTATTTCATTAAAAAATTCTGATATGCAGACTGAAATATGCACTTTTAATACCAGCAGCAGACTTCTGTGGTGAGCAGTAGCTTTACTACATTGATCTAATGAGCAACTAGAGTGCTAACATTCAGAATTTATGGCAAATGTGTGACATATCTGAATACCTTCTTGATGGAATCAAAGTAAAAAACTGAAAGCATTTCCTACTGAGGAGACTGCAGTAAATGAGGAAATTAGGAAACTACGTAACAAATAAATCTCCCAAGATGGCCACCAGAGACCAAAGAGCCCAAATGCAGCACAAATATGACCCAGATGTAGCCCACATGTAGCCCAATGACAGAAGTGTGCAAAACACTTATTTTTTGTGTATTTGCAGTTTTATATAGTGCAGACTTGTCAGGTATTGGAGTGCTTTACATGAGCATTGGTTACATCACACAAGATCAAATTCATTTTGGTTATAGACATGGGGAGATTAAGTGATTTGACCAGAATCACAGAATGTTGAGCTGAAGCAGAAACTCCAACCTGGTTCCCCAGTTGCAAAGTCTGCAGCTCTGGAAGTAACACCACATCCTCTCCCCTAGGTGCAACATTTAATCAAGTGGTCAACTGGATAAAAAAAATAAAGATTACAAATAAATTAAAAGTTCTTTGTCGCTATTTGAAAACTCAGAAAATATGTCCTCATTTTAGTTTTTTAGAGCACTAACCATAATTTTGATGCAAATAAGACCCTCTCATATATGTAATGTCTAAAGGAAATACTCTAGGTATTACAGTTTTGATTACATCAAGATGACGTCAGGCGTTCCACACTTTTGTAATAAATATAGAATGTTAGCAATCTAGTTGTTTATTGGGATACTGTTGAGAGGCAGAGGCCAGGGGCACGGACTCTGATAATTGAAGGCAGGTAGGAGAGTGCAGATGCAACAATTTGACCACACTGGGCAGGCAGGAAGGGCAGTGGCAGCACAACAGACTATGGAGGGCAGTGGAAAGGGGGGCAGGGGCAACAAACCAACAATACAGGACTGGCAAGAGAGGCTGTGGCAATATAATAGACCATTGTGGGCAGAAGGAAGAGGCAGTGGTAGTACACCCATACATGCCAACAGACCCGTTTCAGCCAGGAAACGTCCAATGTTTTTAAGCTCAAATGGGCTTTATTTGATCTGTCTCCTATCTACAATCTCCTCTTTTTCAATGTAACTCAAAGGGGAAAATCAATACCCCAGTTTTTTTTCAAAATCTCCCTCTTACCAAGTCCAAAATGTTCGCAAGTATGGTACATTGGATCATGGTAGGCAGGAGGAATTGGGGTAGGGACATGGACTCGGATAACAGAGGACAGGAGGGACATGGAGAGGTGCACCAAACTGACCCTACAGGGCAGGCATCAGGGTTTGCAGCAGCACAATACGCCACACAGCGCATGCGGGACGGGAGTGCAGCACAACAATCCATAGAAAGCAATAGGGAGGGGACAGGACCCTGCACATGGACAACGGAGAACAGAGGGGAAAGAGGCAATGGTAGCTAGCTGACCATAATGGACAGACAGGAGAGACACCTGCAGCATAACAGACCATAAAGGGCAGGAGGGACGGATCGGGGGCATTACAATGGAACAGACAAGCCAGGAGGGAGGGAATAGGGGTCTGCACATGGAAACAGAGGGCTGGGGGCAAGGGGGCAGGGCAAGAGCAGCAAGATGACCATGGAGGTCAGGCAGGATGGGCACTAGAAACAAGACACACCATGGAGAGCAACAATGAGACTATAATGGCATACACACAGACCATGGAGGGAAGGTGGGAGGGGGTCAGGGGCCGCTAGCTGACCACACAGGGAAGGTGGGAGGGGCCATAGCAGCACAGAAGACCATGCATGGCAAGCGGGAGGGTTAGTGGCAGCACAATGGCTATGATGGGCAAGAAGGAGGGTGCAGGGGCATGCACAAAGGACCATGGAGGATAGAAGGGGGGGTCAGGACCTGGGCACAGACAAGAGAGTTCAGGAGAAGGGGCCTCACAACAGACCGCGTGGGGCAGGCAGGAGGAGAAATTGCAGCACAACAGACCAGGGAGGGCAGAAGGGTGTGGCAGCAAAATAGACCATGGAGGACAGGAGGAAGGGGATAGGGGCATGGCATGTGGACAGGCAGGGTGGAGGTGGCAGGGACAGGTTACAGTCATCTGACAATGCTAGGCAGGTGGGAGGGGAGTGGCAGCTCAAAAGAACACTCAGAGTAGATAGGAGTGGCAGGTCCATGGAACATGGTGGGCAAAAAGGATGGAGCAGGGACATGCACAAAGACATCGGAGGGCAGGGGGAAGGAGAATAGGGGCATTAAGCTAAGCACAGAGGCTAAGCAGGAGGTCCATGATGGGCCATAGAATTGGGCAATGGAGGGCAGGAGGAGTGGACTGGTACATCATGCTGAATGGAGGGCAGTGGCAGCACATCAGACCATGCATGGCAGGAGGGAGGAGGCTAGTCCATGGATTCAGACAACAGAGGATAGGGAGGAGGTGGATGGGGCTGCAAGCTAACTGTTCAGAGAAGGTGGGTATTAGGAACTTTATTGTTTTTAAAATGTGTGTCTGTGCGAACTACTTAAAATATGAACAAGTATGCAGCATAATCTCACTTTTATTCAGGAAGAAGAGGACGTTTGTGACTGTGACTCCGGGCTCACTTGGCAGAAACACCCCCTGACACTCCACCCCCTATCGCAAAATGTAATGCCTGTGAAAAGGGTAGGTGGACGCAGTGTTATATAGAACATAATCCTGAGAGCACGATTGAAAATGAAAACTAGATATAGTATATAGTATAAACTATGCACCAAAAAGTGTGATATAAGATGAACCAGGGCCTGAAATATAATATGCAATACATTGTTGCGCAATGACAGATTCATTGGAGAGCGCGAGATAGCACAGGCACTAGCGCGTGCTATGCGATATGCGCCTTGGAGTGTAATATGCACAGGGCAGTGTTGTGTAACCTAACTAGTCTCTAAAGTTGTAATATAAAATATGTGCTGGGGAGTGTAACGTTGCATATGCACTGTGACAAAGATATGGATCCCAGATTGTAATATGTATGGCATAGCGCTGTGCGTTATAACATAGGCATCGAGGAAGGCACGTTAGATGGGGCAATATAACCCGTGCGAAGGCAAGTGTGGCATGACATATTCACGGGGTGGTGTTACAGTGCACATGGGCTAGAGAGTGTCATAGCATATGCACTAGCTGGTGGAATACAACACAGAGGTGTGAGGCACTCGGCGGGCACTGGTGGGTGTAACACAGCATTGGGCTCAGCCAGGGGCACGCTGTGACTCTCAAGTGAGGTTCGTCTCCTTTCCAGGGAGTAAAATAAAAAGTATTACACATCCGGCGGTGGTTGTGTGTTTTATTAACCGTGAGGGGGGTTTATTGCATAGTTTGGTCGAATTTTTGTCGAATCCCCTTTGAATGGCTTGGCGTGTGTGTATATTAAATGTGCCCGTCAATAGTTACCCATGTTTGTATAAATAAACAACAAGGGTGTCTACTTGGAGAGTACCCACCGGCGGGGACGCCGGGATTAGGCACGGTAGGGCGTCAGACACGTCAGAGCTTCACTACCGGTGTAAATACATTCCATGTGGATTCATTCTATGCATAGTCGCCTTTTAATGACTATCACGCAATTCGTCATGGTGATAGGTACATACGGTTTGTCCAGCATGTCCTAGGTTTTTCTATAAATATATATTTTTTTAAAATAATAAAAAACAAAGGCCGGCCCCGGGGGATGGGGTCCCCGGGGCCATAAGTGGCCTGAGGAGGGGTCAACGCAGCCCCCTCCTAAAGAATAAAAAAAAAAAAGGCCATGACCTGGGGGTTGGGGTCCCCGGGGCCGATTAAGGCCTTGGGAGGGCCAAATTTATTTTTTTCAACAAAAAAAATTATGGTGCAGACCCTGGGGGATTGGGTCCCCAGGGCCAGTAAATTAGAAAAAGAAGGGGGGCCACACAGCCCTCCGTCTTAAAAAAATAAAATAAATAAACGACCGGCATCGCGCCGGATGCCACGCCCCCTCCTTGCAGCACTCTGCAAACGAGCCCCCTGGCCAGTTGTAAGTTGGGGAATTAATTTTCCTTCAATACTGAGGGTCCCTCAGGGCCAACTAGCCCAACAAGTATCTCCAGTATGCACCAGGGAGCTGCGTTGCAGACAGGTGTTCTGAGGCCACGCCCCTTTTTACACCTCTATGCAACGCAGCTCTGTGGTGCTTACTGGAGGTACCTAGTGGGCTAGTTTGACCCTAGGGACCCTTAGGATTCAAGGGGACTTAATCTCTCAATTTAGAACGGCCACACGGCACGTTTACACAGTGGTGAAGGGAGGGGACGGGGCCTGAGGTGACGTGTGCAAACACGCCCTGTGGCACATTTTAAGTTGGGGAAATAATTCCCTTTCAATCCTGAGGGACTCTGGGGGCCAACTAGCCCACCAGGTGCTTCCAGTAAGCGCCACTGCTCTGCGTTGCAGAGAGGTGGTGCAGGCCATGCCCCTTTTTACACCTCTCTGCAATGGCGCTTACTGGACGTACCTACTGGGCTATTTTGCCCCTAGGGATCCTCAGGACTCAAGGGGACTTAATCTCCCAACTTAAAAAACGGCCACAGGGCGTGTTTACACAGTGGGGAAGGGAGGGGACGGGGCCTGAGGTGACGTGTGCAAACACGCCCTATGGCGCGTTTTAAGTTGGGGAAATAATTCCCCTTCAACCCTGAGGGCCCCTGGGGGCTAACTAGCCCACCAGGTGCTTCCAGCAAGCGCCACTGAGCTGCGCTGCAGAGAGGTGGTCCAGGCCGTGCCACTTTTTACACCTCTCTGCAACGCAGCTCTGTGGCGCTTACTGGAGGTACCTAGTGGGCTAGTTGGACCCTAGGGACCCTCAGGATTCAAATGAACTTAATCTCGCAACTAAAAACGGCCACAGGGCGTGTTTACACAGTGGTGAAGGGAGGGGGCGGGGCCTGAGTTAACGTGTGCAAACAAGCCCTGTGGCGCGCTTTAAGTTGGGGAAATAATTCCCCTTCAATCCTGAGGGACCCTGGGGGCCAACTAGCCCACCAGGTGCTTCCAGTAAGCGCCACTGCGCTGCGTTGCAGAGAGGTGGTCTAGGCCGTGCCCCTTTTTACATCTCTCTGCAACTCAGTTCTGCGGCGCTTACTGGAGGTACCTAGTTGCCTAGTTGGACCCTAGGGAACCTCAGGATTCAAGGGGACTTAATCTCCCAACTTAAAACGGCCAAGGACGTGTTTACACAGTGGGGAAGTGAGGGGACGGGGCCTTAGGTGACGTGTGCAAACACGCCCTGTGGCGCGTTTTAAGAGGTAGTTTTAATCCCCTGCCCTATTATATACTAGGGGCTTACAGAGGAGGTCATGCTGATCACAGGGGGACCCCAACGCATAGTGTTCCCTAGTGTATGTAGGAGTTTTCACTGTATTCTGAGTGTCTTTTAACATAGCACTGGCTCTAGGACTGGTTAGTCAGTCTCAGTTACCACCAGTATCCGTCTGAAAAAGTTGAGGGTACAGGATGATTTTGCAACAAGGCTTCTTTCTGCTCTTCTGTTTGTTCTTTCTGCACGTTATCCTTCTTCCTGCACTTTTCTTCGTCTTTGAGGACTTCTGTGGCTTCTTTCTGCATTTCTTTTTTTTCTTTCTGTGCGTTTTGTCTTCTTTCTTCACATGTCCTATCTCTGTAGGCATAGTTAGAAATTAGCATTTAAAAAACCTTTGAAATTCACTGAAAAAACCATAGGTTTCAGGCACGTTATAGTTAGGAATTAGCATTTAAAAAACCTTAGAAATTCACTGAAAAAAACCTAGGTTTCAGGGGCGTTATAGTTAGCTGGACTTTTCACTCGTACAAAACCATTGAAATTCCCCCGTTATAGTTAGTTCAGCTAACTGTAACTCGCGCGCCCGCAATGCACGCTGATGACGTCACATATTACATCACTCATTACATGGTCAGTGACATCACTCATGACATCACTGATGACATCTCAAATGACATCACTGATGACATCATCCTTGTGATAGAGTGGCAGACCTCCTCTCCCCTAATATAACCTTTGATACACACATTCAAAAATAGAAACTAAAATTTTCAAAACAATGGACATACCAATATCAGTTACAACAACCTATTCAGTAATTCTAAGATCCACATACACATCCACTCATTCACCAACAGTCCTATACAGTCACTCATACATGTACTTACTCATCATATGTACTCATACACCTATACATCCTGTTACACAACGCCACTCATCCATAGAGTTACTCACACACATAGTCACTCATGCTAATAAAGAATCAAACATCCATTTACTTGCATATACAGTTATACACACACCACCACACTTACTTCTACAGAAACTTACACATACTTAGTCTTTTAAACAATCACTTATAGAAACACATACTTATTCATACAGGAACTCTTTCAATCTCTCACTCTCACATATACTACCTTATATACACCAATAGTCACATATACTAGTTTAAAACATATGTAGTTACTCATAAAGACACTATTGAGACAGTCATTCACTCACTAACACACCCATGCACACACTCATCCACCCATACAGTCCTGCACACATGCTGTCTTCAACACATACAAACAGTGAGTCACTCATTCATGCACCTATGCACTACGTAATACCCCCCCACCGAACCATTCAGACACTCATACTGATACTAAAAAAAACAACTAATAACCTATATAGACACTCATTTAGCTACTCACTAACCCATGCAGCCACTTATACACAAAGTGAGAGACTGATACAGATATTTACATATTTAAACATTACTCACTAAGCCATGTATTCACTAAGATACACTTAATCAGTCAGTTATACAATCAATTTTTCAAAAACAAATCATCCATTTAGACACTTATATACCCATTTATTCTTCCATCGACCTTGAGATATACATATATAAAACATATCTAATTTTCTGAAAAACACACATTCACTGGATGATGTCATCAGTGATGTCATTTGAGATGTCATCAGTGATGTCATGACTGATGTCACTGACCATGTCATGAGTGATGTAATATGTGACGTCATCAGCAGTGCATTGCGGGCGCGCGAGTTATAGTTAGCTGAACTAACTATAACGGGGGAATTTCAATGGTTTTGTACGAGTGAAAAGTCCAGCTAACTATAACGCCCCTGAAACTTATGGTTTTTTCAGTGAATATATATATATATATATATATATATATATTGCTCTACAGTGGTTAGAACAGGAATGGTAGGCACAATATTGCTAAAAAAGTGACAAAGAATCCAACACCACACATATGGAGGAAATCACCTTCCTAGTGTGAGAAGGACAGGAGAAAGGATGGATTACAGACAATGAATCCCTTTTTTAGTGGAAAAAGAACACAAAACACTGTATTTTTACATTCTGCCCAAATTACATAAAAACAAATTTCCCCTTCCAGACCAACCGATAGGGTCGGGCATATGATCCGCACTGAAGCCTCTGTCCCAATTTGGTGATTTATTTTTGAAACCTCTGGTCACAGAAATGCCTTCATATCTGAAAGGCACAAAGGATATCCTTAAAAAACTGAAGGACATGCCTTTTGATCAAGAAAGGGTGTTAATATTGACCCTAGATGTGGAACCCCTGTATACTACTATTCCACGAGAAGCTCTCGAAGGTCATTGAAAATATTCTCACAGCAAGGCAGGAAAACCAACACCAGTGGGTCTTATTCTAGATTGTGCACATATGGTCCTAACTCAGAACATTTTTGAGTATGAGGGAGAATGTTTCCTATAGGACCATGGGACTTCCATGGGGAGCACTTGTGCCCAGCGTCTAGCATACAATTACGTACACAATTTTGAAAGTAAAAACATCTATGTGAATGAGAACTCTTTTCACAACCATATTAGGTTGTGGAAAAGGTACATTGATGATATCTTGGTGATCTGGAGGGGCACCAGAGAAGAAGCCATGGAGTTTTCACTTTGGCTTGACAATCTGGATCCGTTTCTCAGATTTACGATGACGATGAGCAAAAAAGAGATGCCCTTTTTGGATTCACAGATCTACCATGACGAAGGCCTTTTGAAAATGGAGGTTTATTATAAACCCACAGACAGAAATAGCCCCCTAAGATTTGAAAGCTATCACCCCAGAGCACTAAGGGAAGGTCTACCAATTGGACAATTCCTGAGGCTACGACGAAATTGCACAGAAACCAGAAAATATAAAGAACATGCCGAGATACTAAGTGATAAACTGAGAGAGAGAAACTAGTCTGAAAAAACTATCACAAATGCAAAGAAAAGAGCTTTGAATAATAATGGGAAGCCCTATTAGAAACATACACAAAAACAAGAATCTAGGCCCCTCTGTGTAACTACGTATACCCCCACTTCTAACTCAGTAAAAAAGCTGGTCATGAGACACTGGGTATACTAAATACTGGAAATTTGAAGATGTAAAAACACAAGTTTGCATTTAAACGCAGTCAGAACATTAGAGATGCGGATGTGCATACACACCCAAAATTTATGAGAGCTGAGTCACAACAGAGACTCTGCAATCTCCCTCCACCCATGGGCCACTACCACGTGGAAGCTGTGGAGTATGTACATTCACAAAGAAATTCACTGAGGTGGATATGGGCCTTTCCTCACCCAGGAAATTAAAACATCCAACAAATTGTAACTCAAATAATCTGATCTATAAACTGAAATGCCCGTGTGGACTCCTATACAAAGCATCGAAGCACTATCAGATGCAAGAAAGATTATACCAAACTGACAAACATTATATCGAAAGATAACATACTGAAAATGACATAGAATGCTATATTTTAGAAAAAAGCGAACAAAGAAACACTGACATCACAAGAGCACCGTTCAGGTTTAAACAACGATGGGTGTATCAACTCCGAACTGATTCACAGGCTCTAAACGACGATATCCCATGGGGATCATTAAACAGCAATGATGGTAGCAAAAATGGTCTTTCCAACATATGGTTTTATGCCTGCCTTTGTCAGAGCTTAATTTGTGCCGGTGCTTAGCACCGGCACTTCCTTATCAGGGCCGATTCTACGCGCATCTGCTGCGCACCTCACATATTGCACTGATGATACTGATGTATTTTTTAATTAACCTTATTATTGTACTCGGTGCAGCCGCAGCGTGTTTTTCAAGTCTCCCGAGTGTGTCATGGCGGTTAACAGTGTTGCGGCTGTGAGACTTAGTCACTTAGCCTGCCCTGAGCCCAAGAGGAGATTCATATAAATTAATAAATATAATATGTTGATCATGGCGGCCGCGGCCCTTAGTTCAGTCAGTGTTGCCACTTGCCAGTGGGCATGCCGCAGGACACTGATTAATTTGGGCTGGATTTTGGTTCTGACGGAGTAGGGGCTGTGCGGCATCGTGCGCAGATTTTTTTCACATTGCCACGCCCCAGCATAACCACCGCAGCTCACCACGAGTCATCGTCATTCAAGTCAGCCCGACCCAATGATGACGTTGAGGACAGGACTGTCTGGTAAGAAGCAGCACCAGGCCGCTTAATCAGTTGTTAAAGGCAGTGCATCCAGTGTGTGTCCCAGCAGGCCGGCCCACCACGAGTAACGGTAAGAAGTTAAGTACTAACTTACTTATAGTAGCTGAGCCAACTAACGATGCCATTTCAATAATATGCCATGCCAAAGCTGCTTTTTTTTTTTTTTGGAGCGTGGTGGCGTGATGGTCCGGTCGTCAGATCACCATGGTGGTGGTAGGCAGCTCGCCTCCGGCTCCACAAGATTCGATTTGGATGATTCATTCAGATTCACTGACTGCCAGACCAGTGCCTGGCCTAGTAGCCGTCGCGCCCGCCGGCAGTAGGTACACTTATGATATCTCGATAGGGCCTGCCGGGGCTGCAGCTGGGGTTAAGTAAGTTAAAGCCAAGGAGGCCCTGCCCACCCAGCACCTGGCTCGCGGACTTGTCCAAACATGGCGCGCAGCTGAGCACGAATTTGGTTCTCGACGAAACGCAGTTTGGTTTCACTTTCTCAGGTGTGGTCTCACTCAACAAAGGGCTGGGTACCGCCGGGCATACTCCGAGTAACCCCTTGCCTAAAAGATAGGCAAGCGGCATTCCCTCTTCCTTCCATCAGGGTACAATTATGTATGCGAGTTCCTAAAATCATGAACTGATGATGGTCGTTTCCTGTAAAAATAACACTCCTTCTGAATTTCTGAGGCATCACTAACTTGACTGGAATGAATAAATCGAGCGCATGGCATGCGCTCCATTATAGAGGAGTTTGGGCTTACTCACCCAAATGCTTGGTGGCATCCTATACCAGTCCTCCTGACCGGCCATATTCCACATTGATTCATCAGGCTTTAAAGTTCAAACCTTGTGCACGCACGACACACAAACTGGCAGTCCGGCACCCCGTCGTTCTAAAAGCACTTCTTGCAAAACGTTTGCACGCATGCGACTGAGCATGGATGGAATATATATGCAACACATACACAGTACTGGTGTAACCGCTTTTGGTTTCTTAATGAAGATCCATGAGTCCAGGAGAATGCCCTCCGTGCCTTTGCAGTGGAGCTCATGGGCTCTATTGACAAGCTGCAGTCCATGCTCACTTCTCACCCACAGACCACAGTTCTGGAGTGACCAGACCTAAGTTGGCAGAGGCCATCTTGCAATAGTGGGACCAAATTACATCCATTTGAGGCAGTAATGGCTATTTTGCCGCACAATTTGCAACAATTAAAAAGTGCACTAAAACATTTTCACCAACCGACTGCTACAAAAATAAATATCCCTCTGGCCGATCTGTAGAAATGTATATCCTAAATTGCCCATCACTGGTGCACATTAATAACAAGCATTTGCAATGCAATAGGTCTCGCATTTACAAGAGTTTCAGCTATTGGCATTGTAAATGACAATGACTTTTAATTATGTGTTGTTTTGAAAACAGATAAATAAAAGGCATTGTTATTTACAATGCCAATAGCTTAAACACTCGCCAATGCGAAAACTATTGCATTGTGTTTGGCGTTAGGAGAGAGGGTGTCCAGAGCAGGCAGGACAAAGTTATTTCAGAAAATAGAGCTCGGAGGCTGTAAATAAATTCTACCAAGCAACAACACGTAACATGGAGTGTCCTCGTGGGAGGTTGCGAAATGAGACATGGCGGTACCAAGGAGGGACTACTAAGCCTACTGGCCAATGAAAAGCCACAGTTCACAATAGATAATGATACAAACCAATACAAAATAAGGGTGGAGAGTGGGTGGGCTTTAGAGCATGCCTTGTAGAGCAGCACATGGGCTGCCCAGGCTCAACTTAAAAACACTGTCTTATCTTCCTGGAGATTTTGGGCATTTTTTTTTTAGCTTGTTTTTATTCAATACTGCACAGGTTTTCTCATTACAAGTTGGCCCATCAAGCCGGGACACAATGAAGAAAAATTAAAATCCACAAGTTACTTTACACGCCAGGGAGGCAGAACAGGTTATCACAGCGGCCTGAATGTTTGCCCGTATTCTCCGTTCACAAGCGTCATTGCTGGGCGTACATCGTTTTGTGTGATATACAAAACAACTCCCATAGAAAGAAATTATGCGCAAAAGTTTTTGGGCATTTTAACAATTTTCTCCAGGTTTTGGAAATTACTTTAAGATTTTCCATCCGTTCCTGCACGGAATGGCTGACCTCTAAGGTGCACAGCAGCCGTGGCAGTGGTTGAGGTAAACTAGCACTAATGCAGGCGCCGAATGATTAACTCTTTACTTTAATAGCAGCACTTCATTGCTAGTCTTTCCAGAGAAGCTACTAGCCACTGAGCCTGCCATTCAGTCGCCCACTGACCCTAACTGCCTTATAACTGTGCGCAACAAACACGTGCACTGTTAGGTGTACACACAAGCAAAGGGGCGTGTAGTACCTGGCATTAGGACCCAGAAGTCTTCTGAGCTGTGTCTGTGAGTTTAGGATTCACGGAGAGAAGTGCGCCAGGGAATAGAAACTGAAACCCCACATGTTTCAATTATCTGGCTTTCTAGCCGTTTAGGAATATTGAAAACAGGGGGGCGTGGCTTGGCGCCCGAAGGAGATGGCGGCCTTCGGCTAGGAGCTCCGTCCACACCAGGGTCTACCGGCGGTTCGCGCCTCATTTTCCACCAACAAAGGGCAGTCTTCCCTGTCGGAACATGCCAGGATCATTTTTAATCCTTTTTTGGCGCTGAGGCACAGTTATTTCAGGACTTACAGCCCATTTTATTTTCGGTCGCGGCTCGTTATCGGCCGCGGCCGCCATCTTGTTTACTCTCGCCCGTGATCGCCTCAGCAGCTCGCCTTATCGCGCATGGATCCCCTGGACGCCTCACGCTTATACTACTGTCCCCAGCACCTCCTGAAGCACAGATGTGGATAATCTGCACTCTAAGGTGACTTTTTTCTTCTCTCTTCAACTATGATTATTTCCGTTGCCTTTTTCAGCTGACTGGAATTTTCAATTTTCCTCATATATGGCGGCCATCTTTATGACTCTAGCCTCCAACATTTTTGACTCCAATTCTGTGGCCTGGCATTTCCCTTCCTTTTTTAATTTGCTCCCTGGTCCTTTTTCAGCTGGGCAGTAAGATATTTCTTTCTTCTTTTTGACCTCACGTTCCATTAGTGTGCTGATGGCGCATTGCTCCAGTCAAGTCCAAAAACGTAGTTATATTAAGAATTCCAAATTATTCACAGCATTGGCTCATCTGGAAGCTTCTCAGTCTTTATCTTCAACCGAGATGACATCAACTGCGGACATCTCCTCACAGCCTTTGGCAAAAGTGAACTCTAAGAGGTTAAAGAAAGACCCGCCTTCGCCTCCTAAGTCCTCCTCGCCCATCTCAATGGAGCTAATCCTCGAAGAGATACGGGCCCTGCGCCCTTACATGGAGGAGACGAATGCTAAATTGCAGATTCTCACTGACAATTGGGCTTCGATGGACGAAAGAGTGTCGTTGGTGGAACGCGACGTTTCCTCTCTTCAGGAATCCGCGTCCAAGATCTCCCACATGCACACGCAGATTTCCTCTCTTCAGAAGCAGGTGGAGGACCTTGAAAATCGCAACAGACGCAACAATCTCCGTCTTTATGGCTTGGTGGAGGGTTGTGAGGGAAATGATCCCATCAGTTTTTTCAAGTCCTTTCTCCCGAAGCTTCTTCACCTACCTGAAGACACTTCACTGAATATCCAACGTGCCCACAGGCTTGGTCGAGCTTCCTCCTCTCCTTCCGCGTCAACGAAGCCTAGAGGTGTAATAATGTACTTTCTAGAGTACACAGACTTGCTGAAAGTCCTCTTAGCCGCCAAAGCCTCTCCTCGCCTCACATGGTCAGGCTCCACTTTGTTCTTTGCGCAGGATTATGCCAGGACCACTGCAAACCGTCGCAAGGCCTTCCTAGATATGAGACCTGACCTTCGCTCCATTGGTGCCAGATATGGACTTTTTCATCCTTGTCTATTTAAGGTCACTCATAATAACAAGACTACGACATATGAGGATCCTGCGCGACTTCGAAGTTTCCTGAACTCCTGCGGTCAACCTGACATGGAGATAGCTGGTCCCTCTTCCCACCCACCATGACTTGTTTTCGTAGTTGCAATTTGACTCTCTAATTTGTTCTGCTTTAATCCCTTCATTTTTTGCAGGTTCTTCAGATTGTATGACTTCTAGTTAAGATTATATTTTTCATTTTTTCGTCTGAAAGTGTTGTTCTGGCTCCTAAGTTGGCCATATGTTTGTTTTTTATCTTCGTTGTATTCGAGTTTCTAACCATGTTCTTTTTCTCCCTTCACAGATCATTGTTTTGCGTTCCGTTGTGTTATCTCTGGTTGGACGTCTCCCTCACCCCGAATGCCTTGCCTCTCCCAGTTGGCCCTACCTCCCTCCCCTCATCTCCACGTGTGTTTCCGCTTGTTCCCAGTTCCTGATTGTATTTTTCCCTTGCTACCCCTCGTAAGTACCCTTTATTCCTTATTTATCATGTTTTGCTATGTTCTATATCTTCTTATCTTACCTCTTCCCTCGTTGCTTTCAGATTTATTGGTGTCGTTACCTTTTCCTTGGCTCTCCTCCACTTCTCTTTCTTCACTCCTTCTTTTCCCTACTGCAAACTGGTTCTCTTGCTCGTATTCATCTCCCTTTACCTATTTGATTCTCCCTTGGACCTTACTTACCACTATTTTTCAGAATTACTGTATCTTCTTACCATTCTTTCTATTTTATTGGCTCTCTCCTATTTTTACGGCCTCACTGGTTCCTCTCTCATTTTTTCTTCTTTCCTTCTTCCATCACGTCAGCTCTCACCTCATTCTTTTTCTTTCTTGTGCCCTTGCTTGCTCCGAGGCATTTCCTTGTTGTCCTACTCTCCAATTGGCCCACTTTTTGATTAATCCTTAATGTCAGTTCGAATTTTATCCTGGAATGTTAAAGGTCTGCATTCTCCTATCAAGAGACAAAAAATTCTCTCTCATTTAGCCAAATTAAATGTAGATATTGCCTTCTTACAAGAAACTCATCTGTCTGACGATGAAGCTGCTAAACTTAAGAGAGGTTGGGTGGGTGCTGTATTTTCATCTCCGGGTGATGGTAAAAGAAATGGTGTGGTTGTACTGGTTCGCAAATCTCTTGCTCATTTGCTCTTAGCTTCTGAGTCAGACCCTGAAGGTAGATGGTTGTACGTAAAACTCTCCTTAAAAGGCGTCCCTCTCTCCCTTCTTAATATCTACGCCCCTACTGGTGGTGATCAGGTTTTTTGGCGCGCAATGGCCTCCCGTATCACTGAATTTATTGATGATAATTTTATTTTAGCAGGTGATTGTAACCTACCCCTTGATCCTTTTTTAGACAGAAACTCCAAGGCACCTTATATCCCTAATAAATCTCACAAGCTTTTCGCTCAAGCGATATCCCAACATAAACTCATTGATGCCTGGCGTCTCTGCAATCCCACTTCTAAAGAATTCACCTTCTATTCCCCGACTCACCATTCCCAGTCACGTATTGACTATATTTTCCTCTCCCACCATATGTCCCAATCCCTCACCCACGCTGACATAGGCCCCATCTTATTTTCTGATCATGCCCCCGTTTTGATAAACATTGACATCTTACCCAAGTCCACTGGACCAAAGAGATGGCGCTTCAACAACACCTTACTCCTCGATCCCAAATTCTCCGCCTCCTTTGTAGACTTCACCACAGAATTTTTCACCATTAACGACACACCCACTATGCCTAACCATGTTGTCTGGGACGCCTATAAAGCAGCAGCCAGAGGTTTTATTATCAGCTTTGTAGCTACTAAACGCAAGAATGCTCGTAAACGCACCAGTGACCTCCTTTGTACGATCAAACAGTTAGAGCATTCCTTCTATACATCCCACTCGCAAGAAAGTCTGACTGCTCTCATTGCCGCTAAGATGCATTATAACAAACAATCCACTGAGGATGCTTCATTGTATTTGTTGAAATCCAGTTCTAAATTCTATGGAGGTAAAAATAAGGCGGGGAAGGTCTTAGCCAATTATTTAAAAGTCAAACAAAACAAACTGAATATTGAATCTGTCTACGATGTTAATTCTGTTTTAAAACATACGGATGTTGAGATTTTAGAGCAATTCTCCCAGTTTTATTCCAAACTCTATTCCTCTGAGACGCACCCCACTGCTCATTCTCTTGCTACTTTCTTTGCCACCATCCAACCACCTTCCAATTTCCCTGTTGATTTATCCGCCCTTGAATCACCAATCTCCAGTGATGAATTACTTACAGCACTTCAGTCACTCAAGAAGGACAAGGCCCCTGGGCCAGACGGATTCACAGTTGAATTTTATCTGCATTTCTCCAAATTGTTGTTGCCCAGACTCCACTCCCTTATTGATTCCTTCATATTAAATGGCTCTTCCTCAGGTACATTCTCAGACGCCCACATTTGTATCATACCCAAAGAAGGCAAAGACACCCAGTATTGTAAGAATTACAGACCAATTTCTTTGGTCAACATTGATTATAAACTGTATGCCAAATCTCTCGCCATTAGATTAGACCCCTATCTTCCCGAATTGCTAGGCCCTGAACAATCTGGCTTCGTCAAAGGTCGCTTCATCACAGATAACACCAGACTTTTGTTTAATGTCCTTTCTAAATCTCCACAGTTCCAACATTCCCTAGATGCAGAAAAAGCGTTCGATAGGGTGGAGTGGACTTTCCTTTTCTCCGCCCTCAAATGGTTTGGATTTGGCCCATGTTTTATTTCTTTTATCTCCTTCTTTTATTCCAGCCCTAGAGCGGCGGTTTGTGCCAACGGTCTAGTTTCCTCTTTTTTCAATCTAGGCAGGGGCGTTCGTCAGGGATGCCCTCTTTCCCCTTTTCTTTTTAATTTGGCCCTGGAACCTTTTCTTTCAAAGCTTCGTCAGAATCCCAACTTACACGGTTTCCAAGTCTCCCACACTAACATTAAACTTGCTGCCTACGCAGACGATATTCTATTATTCATGTCTAACCCCGCAACTTCTATTCCCGCATTTCTAGCTGAAGTCCATGACTACTCTCAGATCTCAGGTTATAAGCTAAACAATGACAAGTGTGAGATTTTACCCCTTACTAAGTTCACTTTTAAACCGGACTTTATGGCGTCCAATTTTACTTGGAGCCCCTCACACATCAAATATCTAGGTCTACACATTACTTCCTCCCTCTCTGACACTGTCTCGATGTGCCTCAATAAATGCATCCAGAAATTATCCGACCTCACTTCCAGATGGCACCCATTATACCTCTCCTGGTGGGGCCGTCTTGATACGATTAAAATTATGCTCTCCCCGTTAGTCCTTTACACCATCTCCAACATCCCAATCCCTATCCCTGCTAAGTTCTTTAAGAAAATTAACACTATTCTCTCTTCCTTTCTCTGGTCCGGCAAAAAAGCACGTATGTCCCTGCTCAGATTGCAACTCCCCAAGTCTGAGGGTGGAGTTAACTTTCCGAATTTTCCCGCTTACCACAAGGCATTCCTTCTGCGGCAAGCTTCCCATTGGTTGCAAGACCCTGCTGAGCCGTCCCCCTTATGGGTTATCATTGAACGACTTTCCCTATCCCCCTTCACCTTTGCTGAATACCTCTCATTCTCTCGCAAGCCTCACTTTTCCTCCATTCCTATCCACAAGTTTACAGCCAAGCTGCTTCTTTCCACCTCCCCAGGTCCCCCCTCCTCTGTAACAGAGTTTCTTAACTCCACTATCTGGCACAACAACAGTATAACCATCAATCGCAAGCCCCTTTACTGGAAAACCTGGAGACAGAGGGGTTTAATCTGGGTATCTCAACTCTTCTCTAATTCTGATTTCTTATCCTTCTCCGTTCTCAGCCAACACTTCCATCTCCCCCGTTCTTTTGCCTGCAAGTATCTTGCGCTTAAAAATGCAGTCATGTCCACTTATGCTCTTCTCTCTAACCCCCTCATGCATCCTCACCCTCCCAATCCTACCTCACAGCTTCATTCCTTCTTGCGTACTCACCCTACAGCCTCCTCATTATACCACTCATTTCATACGATCCTCACACCTAGACCAAAATCCAAAGTTGAGGAACAGTGGGAATCTGACCTTGCCATTTCTTGGCCCACCTCCCTTTGGGATAAATTATGGACCAAACTTCGCAAGACATCTAGAGCTGCTTCCCTTACACAAACTCTTTTCTTCATATACAACAGACTTCTCTTTTCTCCCCAGGTGTTGAATAAGAGATTTTCTTCCACACCGGATCTCTGTTGGTCCTGTTCTGCTCCTAAGGCCACTCTGTTTCACATGCTTTTCTCTTGCACTTTCACGCAAGATTTCTGGACACTAGTTTGGGCCCAAATCAATGCCATATTTCACACTACATCCCCCTTCTCTTTTGTCAATATTTTTTTAGGAAGCCTTTCTCCTTGTTGGGATGACACTGACCTTAATACGCAAATTGTTGATTTGTTGTTAGCTGTTGCTTTCCAGCAAATCACCGTCAACTGGAAAAACTTTACGAATATTTCTTTTAAAGCATGGTGGTACAATGTTTGTTATAATCACAGGCTAGATACTGTTTTTGTGCACCCCCTTAGTTTAGCTGCTAAACGACATGATTTATGGCTTCCTGTAACCTTGTACCTAGATACCTGTGCTAAACGCTCCTCTCATGTATCACCTATTCAGCAAGAGGTCCCTAAGCCTCCCTGAGTGACATTGCTTTTTATTTGCACTATTCTCTCTATATAAGCTACCTTATTGCTCATTATTACCAGCGCTGTTTTTTTTTGTTATTTAGCCTCAAATTTTTGTTATCCTCTGATTAACTGTATATTTTCATTACCATGTTTTACTTTTCTCCTCTATTTGAAGATATGTTTGTATTCTTTCTCATGTATTGACACCTTTACTTATCCAATAAAAATCTTTTGAACTTAAAAAAGGAATATTGAAAACATGTTTAATGGGCGCAGTTTGTCATGCTTTTTTCATTTTTTGCAGTTATATCAGAACAATTAGTGTGATTTTTCATCGTCCCTTCCGTAGGCTTTTGGGGTTTTTACATTCCTTTTTTCCACAGAAATGTAAATGTATTTCTGCAAATTTTAACGTTTCCCTCAATTTATACTGCTTTTACCTATGGCCGATATCCTTCACCTTTATAGAGGAAGACCACTGCAGCCCACAGGCGGGCGCTTACCTATGAACAGAGGTGGCACGCAAGGTAGAGGCCAGCTTTAACAATGTGCCCTTTTGAAAGGCCCTGTCCGTCAGTGTTTTGTGCCCATGAATGCCCTCAGTATATCACGCCTCTGAAAGCTCGAAGACGTGTTAAATCACTTGTACACAGGAAAACGACATACCCGCACCGGATGACCTCTGAGATGAGTTGTTGCGTAGGAGGCAGGGAGTGCATGCCCAAAGTGTTTTTCCCTGTACAGACTCTCCTCTGCCCTGTGAACAAATCTTTGAAAAACTGGGCGTAAACCTTCAGGGGCAGATTTACAACCCCCTTGCGCCACTTTTGCGGTGCCGTTGCGTCACTTTTGTGACGCAGCGGCGGCGCAAAGCTAGCGCCATGCTGCGACAGATTTACAAGGTGACGCATCTAGGGAGATGCGTCACGTTGTAAAGCCCTGCGCCACATTAAACCTGCGTCAGGTTTAATGTATGCAGGGTGGGCGTTCCCTCGGAAAAAGCCTCGGAAATGTGACGCAGTGAAATCTACGAGATTCCACGCAGTCACTTTTCCGACGCTGGTGCGTCAAATCCTTACTCCTGCTTCAAGCAGGCGTAAGGCGTGACGCACCATGTTAGGGATAGGGCAGGTTGGAACAGTGCTGGAGTTGCGTCGCGCTTGCGACTCAACTTCAGCTTGTCCTTGCGCCACGATGCACCGCTTTGTAAATGCGGGGCATCTGCAGTGGCGCAAGGGCAAACTTGCGTGACGCATCGTCCCTGGCGCATCCCTGCTGATTTGCAGGGATGCGCCAGGGAACGGAAGTCTGCCCCTGAGTGTTTAGTACGATATATTCAAAATGAGGTCCTTTTTGTTGATTCAGTACTACCAGGGTATGGCTCTTCGTCCATCATCTTTAAAGTGCCCATTACGGCCACGTATGTTGACAGTGGGCACAGCGTGAAAGAAAATACAGTAGGTTTACAGCACTATTAACTTGCCTTTGTAGATCCGTCTTACCCGATGTGAAATCTAATTAACATTTTTAGGTGGCGAGAGGATTACACTTTTAACTCCTCGTTTCTACAGTTGTATTGTTATTTTGTAATTTGAAATTTTATTTTTCTGATTGCGCTTTATTGTTTACTTGCACATTCAGATATAACTGTCCATTAGTTCTTCTGGCTTCATGGTAATGGACTTTTTACATCTGCCGACTTGACGTGCAGTGCAGGATAATTGAGTTATATTTGTTAACAGGGCTGTTAGAAATGGGGGTCTCTAGTTGGCAATGGCTGGCCACTGTCCAAGTAGGCACCCTTCTTCCTAAGTCAGAGTAAGCAGCCTACACCCTTTGACAACCCCTGCTCAACCCTGTGGTAACGTAGCACGAGCAGCTAGGCTTATCTCAGAGGCAGTGTGTGAAGCATTTATGACCATACACAGTAATATAATGAGGAACACTACAAATGGACACCACTCAAGTATTTATAAAAAATAGGTATATTTATATAGACTTAATCACAAGACCAATAACAGTAAAAATCCACAATACTAGAAAAATATAATTACTTTAGAAATGCTGCAAAAATAGTTCAAGATGCACAAAATGATGTTCAGTTCAATGCAGTGGTCTCTGCGACCCTTTTACTCACAAAGTATCTGGATTTCGTAGCAAAGCAACAAAAATGTCGCTAAGGAGTTGTAGCGATAATTTTCCTCACGCTAACCAGCGATGCGTTGAATCCTTACCGCATGGGAGGATGATGCGCTGGGTTGCGGGCAGGACAGAGCGACAAACTTCTCCACGCTAGGCCAGTGATGCGATGAAATCCTTGCCGCGAAGGGAGGATGATGCACCGAGCCTGTTGCGTGTGCGACCTCGCTGCAATGAAAGACAAATGGCGCTCCGCGAGGGAGCGACGATCCGGATGTGATGCGGTGATGTGGGGTTAGCGAGCGCTTTGGGGCCCGCTAACAAGCAATGCGGCGATCTTTGGATTTGCGGGCGTTTTCAGGCCCGCAGACAGGTGCTGCGACGATCTTTGGGATAGCGGGCGTTTTCAGGCCCGTTGATGGGTGATGCGATCTTCTTCGGCGGCAGCTGAGCGACGATTTTTCTTACGCTCACCAGCTGCAGCGGCTCGCTAACGGGGGTTTGCGACGATTTTCAGCGCTCTCTTCTCAGCAGTAGAACAAGAGGCCCTGGAACTCACAGGAGCCTCACCTGCAGATAGAAATCCTCGCTGGGAGGAAACAGGAGGCTGGTGGTGGAGTCTGATGTGCCTGAGACTCCAGCAGGAGGCTAGCTCTCTTCTAGCCCTTGGGTGATTGCTGTAGCAAAATAAAAGTTCAAACAAAGTTCTTTTCCTCTTCTCTTGAGTCCAGTAGTAACAACTGCAGGCCAGTCCCAGAAACAGCACACAAGCACAAGGACAGTCCTTCTCCTGCAGATTCCTGTAGTCACACGGACAGAGGTTCTTCTTCTTGTTGTCCAGGAGCAATACCAATTGTGGGGGTTGGGGCACAAATATTTATACCCCCAAAGTCTTTGTTCTTAGGGGTCCCAAGTCTCTGAACCCAGCCAGAACCAGTTCTGCCCAGCCCTGGAGCACTTTGTTTATCAGGCTGCATCCTTCCTTTCAGAAAGAGGGGGTCTGCCTCAGACGCACAGTGGGAGGTGGAGCCAGCATTCACCTTGCCAGGCACAGCCCTATTCAGGTCCAGGAGCTACCCCTCCCCATACTCCAATGCAGATCTCTCTATTCAACCCAGGTCTGACTCAGCCTGCCCTGTCCCTCCAAAACCAGACAGCCAATACACATAATAGCAGAGCAAACTGGAAGGCTTAGGCAAGAAAGTACCTGTACTCTAAAAGTGGTAGTTTCAAACACAGAATATAAAAATAACCTTCACTAAAAGATGTATTTTAATATTCTGAGCTCAGGCATACTAAATTCGTTTTTCTACCATGTTCTGTGGGTCAGTTAGGACTATAGAATGTAATAGCCCAGACCTCCCATTCTGGCCTATGGAGAACAGGTAGCCTTACAGTAGTGAAAAACGAAATTGGGTGTCATTCACTACTAGGACATGCTACACACATCAGGGCATGTCCTACCTTACACATACAATGCACCCTATCATAAGGGTGGCTTACAGGATGCCAAGGGAAGGTTTAGGGGCTGGGAAGTGGGTGCACTTCACAGCCAAGATGGCAGTTCTGGACTGCAGGCAGACACTGCAGTGGCAGGTCTGAGACACACTTTACAAGCTGCTTCTGTGGGTGGCGCAAATCAGCGCTGCAGGCCCACCAGCAGCATTCGGTTTACCAGCCCTGGGCACACACGGGCCACGCTACTAGGGACTAACAGGTAAACCAAATAAGCCAATCATGGATGTACCAATTCACATGTCATCTTTACAAAGGGAGAGCATATGCACTTTAGCACTGATCAGCAGTGGTAAAGTGCCCAGAGTCATAAAGCCAACAAAAACAGGTTAGGAAAAATCCAGGAGGGAGGCAAAAAGCTTAGGGATGACCCTGCAAAAAGGGCCATTTCCAACAAGGGCGCAAATGAGAAAAAAAAAAGTTTTTCTTGAATGATAGTTTGAAAAGATAAGAGTATCTAAAAGGAAGGGATTGGTCTTTTGCTTTAGATAAAATACAAATAACGTTGGACAGTTCTATTACTAACTCTGCCTTGGAAGACCTTATCTGTCTGCCCACTGCTTAATTTGTAAAATATTGAGTCCAGGTGCTAAAATTTTTGTAGGAGGCAACTCCCACTTTCCCCGGCTCCGCCCACTTCCTCTATTGGCTCCACCCACATCCTCAACTGGCCTTGCTGAAAGCCAGATGTAATACCCAATCTGAAGTTCAGCAAGGAAGCCTTCCTCAAATAAGGTTTTGATAGGAGGTTCCCCTACTCCATGACCATTTTGAAAAAGATTAAAACAAACGTGCATTTAAAGCACAATTTTGGAACAAATTGGCTAAAGTGACAATGGCATCACTGAAGTGTTAGGATTGTGAAAAATCCAAGCTTCACACAAAGGACAAGCATAGCAAATTAGCCTTGCTCATTCCGGCGGAGGTGGCGAGGGTGTGGTAATGTAAGCAGTGGAGCATTTTGGAAACCACTGTTGCAAACATATTACTAAAGCTTTCTGTAGCAGTGCTCTGTCAATTACAGACAGCACATTTCCATTGAAATTGTCCAAAAATGCCACTGACTTGCAGTTTTACGGATAAAAGTTTGTGCCAGTCAAACGATTATGAGTGGAAATTGGGCTTCAGAAAATATCTACAATTTGCACATCACCAAGTAAGGTGTCTTTTTGAATTTTGCTCCAAATAAAATCATTGTTTTCATCACACTTCAGAAGTACAAAATAATGTGCTTCATTTCTTTAAATGCTAATATACTTTTGAAATATGTATGCAGTTTCTTTACAGATAGTTCGTTTTACAAAAGCCACTAACTTTACAGTCCTAGAAAGAATAAACTGCACTTTGTCAGATAACATAGCCTACCATTTGACCTATCTTTGACTACACAGAAAATGTGACGAGATGAAAAGAAAAATTGTTACAGCATTAGTTTGGCCACTCCCCATTTGAACTCTACCCTGATTAATTTGGGGCTGCTGCAGCATCATCCACACGCCTATTTCCAGCACCTATGAACCAGGCCATAACGCATGGAAATGGCAAACACTAAGTTTGGACAATGCAAACTTAGCAGGTTATAACCACCACCACCAGTCCGCTCTGCCTGTGCTGCCCTGTACCCTCATGGCTCGACGAGACAGGAGAAAGCCCCACACAGTCTTGATCTAAAACTCGAGGTCACTCTGCCTTGGAACAGAAGCACCCAGGGAGCCTTTTGCACGTGTGCAAGGCAAGGGGTAGCCAGCGAGGGATTACATATCAGAAGGGAGGGCCTACTGCATATTGCAGAGAGGAACTACTGGGGAGTCCAGGTACGCATTTGCATATTATTTAATGCTTATGCTCTGTGCTGCACGCAGCATAAGCATCAAATAATATGCAAATGCATACCATGGTGGCGACGAGGGCAAAGGCCACGGGCACACGGCAGACTAACCACACTAGGGCAGTCAGTCAGTCAGTCAAATAACTTTATTTCGAATCCAAAAAGGAATCATAAAAGTATACACATATAATAAAAACAGTACACACATATTAAAAGAGATACCCAAAAATCCAAAATACCTTTTCAAACCGCAGGTCATGGCGAAGGATTTAGTAAAGTTGACTTTCAGGTCTAAACTCCCCATAAACTTCTCAAAGGCATCCAAGCAGAGCTGCATGCCATTAGCAGTCAGTGTCATTAAAACCGTGTCATCTGCATATGACAGCATTGGTAACCTTTTACCATTGGCCTGTGGAAAATCAGCACCAGACTCCAGCAAAAAACTTTCCAGCCCGTTAGTATAGACCAGGAATAAAAAGGGAGCCAAGAGGCATCCCTGGCACACACCCTCGGTCGATGGAATGGGTTTCGTTTTTTCCCCACCCGGACCATAACGAATACTAACTGTAGTAGCAGCGTGTAGTCTACGGAGCAGAGACACCAATGCCTCTTCAAATCCCATAGTCTCCATCATCTGCCACAACTTGGCCCTACATACCGTGTCAAAGGCGCTAGACAAGTCCATGAATGCCAAGTGGATGGAACTATGCTTGGCACCCATGTACTTGCCCATAATTAGCGCCAAGTTTAGGCACTGTTCGGTGGTTCCCTTGCCCCTCTAAACCCATATTAGGAGTCTACAATGAGACCAGCTGTATCCGCCCAGGTTTCAAGACGTGCCAATATCACCCTGCCCATTAATTTACAGGTCGTATCTAATAGTGAAATCGGCCTGTAGCAGCACGGGTCCGAATTATTGCCCTTTTTAAAAATAAGAACCACTACAGCATCTTTCCAAGAGGCTGGGATAACTCCAACCACTATTGCTCTAAATACATTTAGTAGGAGTGGCACCCATACATCCAAATTATATTTAAAGAAGTCCAAGGGCACTGCATCTGACCCTGGGGCCTTTAAAGCGGAACCCTTGCATAGAGCACTCCTTACCTCATCAAGAGTCAGTGAGGCACTAAGCTCTTTGGCTGTCTCCTTATTAAAATTACCAACATCCACCATATCAGATAATTTTACCTCCTTTGGATTAAAAATTTTGCTATAATGTACTACCCAGGAGTCTTCAGTTATTTGCACTTGTATTACCTCCTTATCATCAGATTTTAAAAAAGGTCGGTTTATAACCTTCCAAAAAAGGCTAGTATCCCTCAACTCCACAGCTGTAGTAAGATCCTCCCAATCCTTAGTCTTTAATTCGTTTTTCCGCTTCTTGATTGCAACTTTATATTTCGTCCTGGCTGCTCTAACCAGGTCTCTATCAAGCGGCACTTGTTGTAAGGCCTTAGTTAAGCTTGTTTGGGCAGCAGAGCATTCCGCATCAAACCATTTGAGGCCCCTTTTTTGGCCCCCGCCTATTGTTTTTATCAGGTGAGAAGCAATGTTACCCAAAAGAGCCTTAAAATTATCAATAATGAGGAAAGGATCAGATATGGGCGTTAAACATATTTCAATCCCTATCTTATTTTCCTTAAAAATATCTGCCTCCAATTGCCCCACATTTACCTTATCCCACCTGACCGTAACCCCCCGATTTTTATTATATTTTATCACATGTTCTGCGGGCTGAGTTTTCCCGAATGGGGGAGCAAAAGTTCACAATTAAAGGATTATCGTCGCTGGCAGGGTTTGCAACAATACTAAAATCCTTTACAAAATGGGCATAACCCATGGATAGTATAACAAAATCTATTGTACTTACTCGACCCCCTGAGCCATGGAAGGTAGGGATGGCCAACTGATCAGAAAAACTCAACATCTCCATAATACAAAGGTCATTGTTAATAATAATGCTATTCAAGGCATCCCCCTGCTTTGAATGGGTAAAGTGGGCCATGGGCTGTCAAATTTGTAGCGTTTTCGGCTACCAGATTGAATGACGGTCCTGGGGATGGGGTGATGTCTATTTTAAAAAGGAAAAAAAGCAGTGCAGGGTCAGCACGTGTTAAGCTGTGTGTACGCTGAGCATGCGCCCTACATTGTGCTTGCTGCTGGCACCGGCTCTGAGGGAGAGCTGGAGGCTGGCAGCATCATGGGCTTGGAGCAGACTGCAGACTGTCACAGTAGCCTTCTTATTTTGTTACTGTGGGCCGATTTTGCAAAAAAATTGGCCTCCAGTAACAAAGCCAACCTCCTGTTTCAGAAACGTCCCCATCCCTTCCATCCTCCCAGGGGTCTGCCCAGTATGCAAGTGTGATTGCTTGTCAGTCACAAGTTACAATATCGGCAGCCTCACTAGACGTGCTCACTGGTGCAAGGCCTCCCAGGCGCCTTCCCTCTGCTCTACTGGTTCCTTCCTTCTGAACTCTGTATCCAGACGTGGCACACTCCAAATAAATCAACTTCTTTATCAACAGTCTAAATCAGCCGCTGCAATCAGGGGCCAGCTGCTGGCTGAATATTTACAAGGGCTGCACCACGACCACTTACTTCTGCACTCAAAACAATTTTTAAGACAGCAATACAACTGTCCAGGCAATTTGCAAAATGTGTAAACTGACGATCTTAAAGCTTGGGACACAATATCATAAAATGAGAATCTCTAGAGTCTGCTGGTTAGGTGTCATATAAATGTATAGATTGGCAGTGATACTAACAAATTAATTCCTACAGACTTAACTCTCAGTAGCAATTTACATGCCTCCCACCCGATCACAAATTGGTCTCTGATTCAATTTATAGATACGCACATACAAAAGTAAACAAACTGTTTTGCAGGGTCACACAGTAGGAAAGAGTTAAGTCACTATCGTAAGATGAAAACCTCATACAAATGTGTTGTGATAAAAAGCATGCACATTAATCCACTGAGCTATCCACTCTATATTAACGTAATGTAATGTTTCTCTGCAATACTTGGTTTAGAACATCAGAAGCCAAAACAAGCATACAGAAAAAAAATATTCCTAAGTAGAGCCAAGAAGTGAGGATCAGTTTGAGGGCCTTCTCTAGAGCAGGATAAAACTAGTTATCTCTGAGGAAATCACCCATATTTCAGCTTAGCAGCTATGAATGGCGGGGCATCATTCCCAGTAGGAGTGAGTTGGGTACAAATAAAATTACACTTCTCACACCTCGTTCCTCTCCCACCCCCTGCTTATGGCGAACCCAGCACCAATGACATGCTCCTCACATTTCGTGTAGAGGCTCTGTTATAGCAAGTAGCCCTGACCAGAGTGCATTTTAATAGCTATACATATTAAACACAGGACTGTTCGGAATTTAACCTTTGGCAAATAAATGTGCATCTCTGTCACTTTCAACAAGTTTACTGGACTGTGTGGTGTGCAGAGGGAATCTCCAATGTGAGGCAAGAGTTCTGTGGAAAGGGCGACTGTGATTTCTGTGACCTTATCTCACATCATCAATTTTCACTTCATCTAATAATCGCCAATGCGCGTTTCTTTACAATTAGACTGATGCCTACTTCGAGGGCCAGAAAAGGCACCTGCCGTCAATTCGGTATCAGATTACAAAAGCTTTTCTCTCCTGCTCGCGTTTGGGTACAATTGAAATGAAAACTTTAAACTGTAAGGCTGTATTACTAGAGTAATCTCGTTCCACAACGTGGGGTGATATGTGAAAGAACAATGGACAGCGATTTTTTGAGCGTTTAGTTTCTCTCGGAATAGGCCTAGGGCCGCACGCCAGTCAAACTACAGTGGTGGACTTCATCTGACTGGCATAAAACTGTCCTGGCCGGCAAGCTCAAGAAAAAGCAGCATTACTTACAGTGGTCGAAGTGGGGAAAAAAAAGTAGGGGAACTGTGGGCAGAGAATCAGAGGGCGGGAATAACCTGAGGATTGGATCAGTGGGCGGAGTTAGAGGTGTGGCCAGGATGCGCAAAACATCCCAATCTTTAGTATTTGTTTGGCATTTCACTGACCAGTTACAGCTTATTATGCTATGTAATTCAACCAATGGATACACATGATTATTTAACGATTAATATTAGTTATTGACATTAAAATAAATTCACAAATGGGATATGTTTCTAATCACAGAATGTCCCAAATATGCTTAAAAGTGGAAGCACGAGCCATTTGTGTCCGAGCCATGGGGTTTCCGTCGTCAGCAATATACACAGAGACAATCAATTTTACGTGTGTAAATCACTGTATAGGAAATGTTACATAAGACAAAGGACTACAAGGTGTAGGAGTCACATGATAACCATACTAGTAGGCAGTATAGTTTAATAGTGATTAATCTGGAGAAACACAAACCCAGATTTTAAAACTTAATACCATTATTAGGGGTTCTCTTTAATAATCATTATTGATTTCTATCCAAATGAACACTTTTTGCAACATTAGGATAATCAAAGGCCTAAGGAAAAAACCATAACGCGCTAGTTTATGCCTTGCAGTTTGTATGCAGCTCTTAGATGAAATTTAATAGCTCCCTGTTCTTTGTTAGGATTTTAACTTATAAACTGCAAGTAGCAAAAGGATCTCACTGACAAATGCAGTAACCCACTGACCTATTTACAATATGTGCACTTTGTTATGAGCATGGTACATTTTCTTTGCAGCAGGCACATTAACCCTCTGCGCTATCTTTCCATGAGTCAAAACTTCCACTAGACAAAACTCCGATCTCGCTCTAGGAAGAAGTTTATTCACTGGAGTTATGACATTTTTATTATTGCCTAAAATTGCTGGAGGCCAAGAAGTAGGCATCAAGTGCTTCTAAAACCATAATATACGACGCCCCCACACAAAGTCAGCGCCTGTTGTGTTCACACCGGTCACACAGCCCTAGAGCCAGCTCTTCTCAGAGGTTCTGTGACCTCAGTGACAGAGTCACTGTTGCTCTAGGGTCTGCTACTTCGTAGACTTGACCGCAAGACTGGAGGTGAACTTCAGAATGGATTGTGGTAGACAAGCCTTCAAGGAGAACCCACACTGCTAGGATCCACCTGCTGGTGCTAAGACACCAGGGGGCATATTATCAAGCCCCAGCAATGATTATAGCTGAGTGCACTTAGCGCGCTTTTAATTATCGCCGGCTATCGCTGGAATATATCGCCAAGCTAGCGCTGCATTATCAACGCTTAGCGCTATGGCGATAAATATTCCAGCGATAGCGGGCTTTTCCATGGAACATCGCTGGTTTTCCAGCGTTGTTCCATGGAAAACAGTGATATCCTTGATGATAGACCCTGTGGCCTTAGCCCCACAATCCACCTCCCATGTTAGGTATGACTTAGTCAGGAATTTAACAAACGTTAAATTCCTGACTTAAGGCAGAGTTAGCACGATTTAAATTATCGCTACGCCTCGTTCTTAATATCGCGAAGCTGCCTTCGCAATATTTTCCCATGTTGTTTTCACAGCCAGGCCTACTTTGCATCTCATTATCGATGCGAAGTGAGGCGTGTGAAAAACGGGAGCTACGTCAAGGAAACACGTGCTAGCGTGTCCTTGTAAATAGTGCGATATAATTATCGCCGCTTTGCGCCCAAAGAACTGACGCTAAAGCGGCGCTAATTGTTTCGCCGGCCTTTGGTAATATGCCCCCAGGGCTTTTCCAGTTTTGCGGGGCCTTCTAAGTTCTAGCATGGAAATGTGCTCCCTCAGCAGAGTGGTCTGGGTGACAGTTCATGAAGGCTGAACCTGGTTCTCCAGTTCTAAATTCAGCAGCTCTGCCCACAGCCCACAGCTCCGCTCCCTCACTGAACACCATACTGCCCCACTGAGAGAAATTCACACTGCCTTGAACCACTATCCAATTTGACCTGCTATAAACAACTGGATGCGACTCAAAGTCAAATTACGCACTAGGCAAGAGCAATATGCTGCCTAAAGGAAAAAGTAACAATATCCTGGAAAAAGCAAACACTCATAGGAAATTAAAGGTTAAAAAAAGCATGTGAAATGTAAGCAGGAACAACATGGTGAACTTAACGCTTTTACAGTAATTATTCAGAAATCAACGAGTATTTTTGCCTGAAAAGCTAAGCACATAACTACAGGGCCCAGAAAGGACCCATTTCAATGTCCACTGTTTATATGCTTACAAAACGTAAGCAGTATGGTTTAAAAAGACCACATTCGTGAACACAAAGCCGCCATACACGTTTTGTTTAGCAATCCACCCATCAACCAGGTATTGCAGTACCTCCAGGTCTGATGCACTTCCCCACAACAATGCTGTTCAAAGAAAGACAAGAAACCAAAAGTAGCGCTTCACTGGCAAACTCTGTAAAGTGACGCTGTGTTTGGGTTTGAATCAAACCAATCTGGCCACTTTAAGAACACTCCGTCTTGCTTTATTTAGTTATTTATTTTTCATATTTTTAACTTTTTATTTCCGAGGCTGCACTTTGGAATAGAGAAATGTCAAAACGGCATTTCCAGCAAAAGTGTTTTTCTTTTTTGCATCCATTTCACAGGGGAACAAATGAACGACTGGAAGAAGGGGAGGATGAGAACTATTTCTTGAGTCAAGAGGAGCTAGACAGAAAGAGGGGGAATATGAGTAAGAAAGAGAGGGGGAAGCTGCCAGCGGCAGAGCAGAAGCGGACACCTTCCTTGTCTCGTCTGGGCAGGAAGCAAGAGACGGTGACCTTTTCCTTCCCTGCTCCCCTCCCCAAACAGCCCCTAATGATGAGCCTTCCCTGCAGGCCTTGGATATTTCTGACATCCAGGGACGTGATGTAGCGCCAAAGAGTTCTGAAATTCGTAGGGGTGCATCATATTCATTGTTAGTCGGCACCCGCATATAACAAATGTATACCTAGATGTGTTATGCGAAAAGTATTAAGAAATGTATCAAGCTATATCGATTTAACATAGAAGTGTTAAGAAATGTGAACACATATTGTGAATGTATCCAGTAAAATGCATAATGATTAGTTTCGTGCAATGCAATGTGTTAGGTTAAACGTGTAACATGGTAAAATACTTATGTAGGTTGCTTAATTCACATATATGAAAGTAAAAGTACTAATGCTTAGAATGTGATTTAATAGTGTGTTTAACTGAGTAGAGGCTCGAACATACATATAGCGTTAAGAAGAAAGGCCTGTTATTTTCTTATGTTAGCTGAATGCGGTAGGCCGAAGGGATTTATTCTAGTAGAAGTTTTAGGCTGCAGTAAATTGTGAAGTTAGAGATGCGAAGAATTTCTCCATCCCATGATCTCACCGAAGGTGCAAGGACAGTTGCTTCGTTAGTAGAAAAGGTCTTTGTTTTAGAGTTGAATTATGGAGGAAGCCAGACATGGGAGTACATTGGAATGTGCCAATCGCAACTCCTAGTGCAGACGGTGTCTGGGACTCAAGGCCAAGCTGATGGACGATGGAAGATGGACAGCTCTGGATGGAAAAGTACTGGAAGAAGACCTGGTCGAGGAGGTGTGCCGGAGGGCGTGTTCTATGTTTTGGGGTTTTTGTATTAGGGAAAGCACCCCGAGGGTTGAGCAGAGGAGAGGTAGGCGAGGAGCCAGAAGGAGCATTTTAGATCAAGCTCTCACTAAGTGAAGACTTCTTTGGAAGTTTCACTTCTGACACCTTTTTGACGATTTCTGGGGTCTCAAGGGAATGCTAAGTAGGGATGACATCTAGTATAGAGTAGGGACAGAGATGCTATGATTCATGATTCCTAATATCGACACTGGCTTGGTAGTTATCTACCTCATGCTTTTAGAAGTAGTTCTTTTGGTTATCTTTAGTCGGATGCAGATTTTTCGTAGAGTAGCATTTGTGTTAGTGCCTATGTACTTGCTGTGCCTTGTATTGAGGTGCCTTTATCTGCAGATGTTTATGCTGATAATAAAATCCAGAGAGCATAGAGATTGAGTCTCGAGTCCTTAATTATGTCAAATTGCGGACAATAGTTTCTGATAATTGTGTTTGCTCCCTCTACGCTATTGGGCAAGTAAAAAGGTTCATTCGGCCAGAGTGGGTTCTTGGAGATAAATGGTAAACAAGAAACTGGGCCCCAGCAGACGCATGTTCAAAATAAAAAAGTAGGGGAACGGAAGCTATAGAATTAAAGAAGTAGGGGCACGCCGTGCCCTGCCGATCCCGCCCACTTCGACCACTGATTACTTACCGCTTTTATTAATCTGATTCCGAGGCCTGCACTGCACGGCAAGCTGCTTGCTTCAAACTGACTGAATGGTGCCGGTGCGTCGTACGTGGGTGCGTATGACAAGGCGGGCAAAGTTGAATTTTCTTTATAGTTACGCTTGCGCTGCAGCTGCTGCACACAGGACCAAATACAGTCCACTCAGTGGCCCACCCACCGCAACACCTACTGAAGTAATGGATTTATTGAACTGTGGGAAATATCGATTGGTTGTACACCGAAGACTGCATGTAGTGCCCATAATGTGTGACAGACGTTGAGAAAGCTGAGTTGGCGGACTTGGCGCTCAGGTATGTCTAGACCCGGCCCTGATGCATAAGTGCCGGTGTAAGCACCGGAAAGCACCGGCACAAATTAAGCACTGTGTCTGCCTTTGTTTTGTTTCTAATGTGTTACTCCTGACTCTCGCGTATTATTGTGATTTCACGATTCTACTCCTGATTGTCTTTGACGTACACTCACACCCCTATGGATGTCAGTGCTTCAGAAATACTTCAGAAGTAGCTGTTTGTCCCACATGAACAGACTGCGTAGGTGCTGTGGACGTTCCATAAGACTTTACTTTTCCTACGGCTGTGTATGTATTTTAGTAACGAGTGTTGGTTCTCACATGCTATGCTTTTCAGCGATGAAAGGCAGAGCATGAACTGCCTTCTAAACCGTTCTCTATTATGCAGTCTCTCTATGTTGGCCATGTAGTTTCGCCATAAGAAGATTCCAGGAACATCTTAATCAGTGTGTAAATATCAGCTATTATGATTGTTGTACACTTTGTCCTGGAAATTGGTTATTTTGCGGTGGGCAGCTGCTGCTTGTGCAGCAATACACAATGTATGTTAGAAGTCTGTTTTGTGGCCCATTAGTTGTTGGCGTTTTGTGACGGTTTGATATGTTTCTCTTGACACATGAGTGTACTAGAAGTGGGTGTTTTAAGTACAACTTGATTAGTTTCAGCAGGTACGTTTTACGGCTTCCAGGTGTGCTAGGCATACTACTCCGGATGTGTTGGAGGGAATGGGTAGTTGTGAAAGATGCCAGGCCAGAGGTTCACTGCAAGTTAGTTATTACTCTATTGGCAATCGGTCCTGCCTTCTTTCTACTGCATGGAAGCAATCAGCAGCCGAGCCCCTGCAACACTTTACTCTTGGACAAAGCCAATCATTTTGTCTTTGTGTATTGATAACGATTTCTCTGTTCATGTAGGCCGTGTGGGACAAGTGGGAGAGCATGCAGGCTAGGTGGTGGTGGGGAACACTCCGGGATGGGACAGCGGCGCTGCAGTACCCCTAATGTCCCACCTGGTTCCTGGCAGTCATAATTTGACAGGCATGCACGGGAAGTAGAGGGTTTCCAAAGATGTCAGTGGTTCAAGCCTGTTGTTTAGAACAGGTTCTAGAACTCCCTCTGTGTAAGACAGTAGATGCGGGCCTGCCCGTGGCCATGGCATCGAGTGGGTAGTTGGGTGTTTGTGTGTGCATGACCGTGCCCTGTACAGGAGTGAACATTACAAGAGAGGCTCATCATAACACACCAGTTGCATGCTTCCCTGTGTTCGTGAATGTTATCTAAACATGTTTGTTACTGAATATAACCCTGGGACATACCCGTAGCATCTGCCTATGCAAGTAAGGTGTATATATGTGGCAGAACACAGGTTCAGCTTGCGGGCCTGGCGAGGCCTTTCATTGCTTATGAAGAACAGTTGGATTGGAAATAGTAACAAGCATTGGCCGCGCGGCAGTAAAAGCGAAATTCATCGCGATCGCTCTGAAAGCGAAAGTGATCGCGATGACGCGCTAAAGCACGAGTTTTCAAAGTGCTGCTGAAGGCTAGCAGTTCGCGCATGCACGCTTGCGTGAACGCAAGCGCTAGGCCAGCCAGCAGCACTTTGAAAACTCACCTCCAAAATGTCTCGCCGAGCCAGCGCATGCGCTGGGCTCAGTGAGACCTAAAAACCGGCTCTAGCCTGTGCCTATGAACAATTGGATAACTGAATGGAAAGCCTTGGGATGGGAAGGAATGTAGTATTCTCTGTATCAATCTACTGCTCAGGTTCCCATGACCGCTGCATTCCGAGCATGTTATGCTTTCTGCAAATTGTAAAGGACCCAACTGGTATTAATTTGACATCATAGCACCTTTCCAGGGCGACATGGAAGGCATTTTCTGCACCTGCACGGCAAAAAGACTAATATTTTTGATGACATTGATGTTTGGCACCAATTAGGTTCTTATAATCTAATAGTTCATTAAAACATAACATTTGCTAAGAACAAGATTTGTTTTTCGTTTTTAAAATAGAACTTTATTTATCCAAAAAAGAAATCTTGCATTCAGTAGAAAATCTGCATATATCCATCAAATGACAGGCTGATGATTGTGGACAAAATGATTACATTTCCAAGAGGTATTTATGAATGTATGAGACCTGTAGTGTGTGAACCCAGACACAAAGCCTTGTAGCACTGTACGAGAAAGGTAACGTATTGGAGCAAAAAGCAAGCTGGGAGGCCAGGAGGTCCATGGATAGGAGGAGTGCTACTCTTGTGTGGGGGGTGGGTGGGAGAGAGAGAGGTCATACAAAGTAACTCATTATGAGCATAAGCAAGGTTTGAGCAGAATAGAAGGGAGGCAGTGCTTAATTTGAGCCAGTGGTTTCCAGTACTCAGCATCGGTATTTAATCATCAACACCTGCACTTTTCATATACACACTTTCATTTATGGTAGGCACGGGAGAATAAGTCATTTGCCAAGAATCACAGGATGTGGAGCCGAAGCCGAGGCTCGAACCTGGCCCCACAGCTCCAAAGGTAGCCGCTCTGACCACTATGCCACATCCTCTACCCACTTTAATGGGAAGTAGTTGGTTCTGTTTTTAGGAGGGGCTAACAGGGCAAATAGGCTGGTGCAAGCTGCCTCCTGACGAGAGAATTTAAAATTTGATACACAATTACTCGCTAGTGAGTACCGGTCCTCAACACAAAATCATTTTTTTAAAAAATCTAAAAAACAGAGGCTGGTGGCACATGTAAAAATCCAGGAAAATACATCATTTTCCTTTTAGAAAATGAGGGTTCTTTCCCACATGTCATCCAGAATTTTCTGGAGGATTATTAGATCTCAGTAATTTTGACAATGAGCAGAGGTATGATGTCTTAACCCCTTCTGTGCCCATGCTGAGCTGGACTCGTCATGGAGCACAGTCACGCTCTGCCCATGACGAGTCCAGTTCGCCATGAGGCATTCCCTGGGGAATCCCTCTGGTGCGGACACCAGAGGGATTCCCTTTCACTGAAAATAGCCTCGGGAGCTGGGGAAGAGCTTCCCCAGCTCCCGAGGCCCCCCCCTGCTTTCTAAATGATGAGGTATTATTTAGTGTTATTTCCTTGCTAATACCCTTATGTGTATGCATTTATCTAGCCATATGCAACATCCAAAGCCATTAGTGCTTGTTTATTTAACCCCTTCGACGCTCATGACGGAACGGTTCCGTCATGAGCGTCGGTTGAGCTGTGCTCATGACGGAACCGTTCCGTCATGAGCCCGCCCGCGCAAGCAGCAGTCAGCACCGCGGGGGAATCCGCCCCGCATGGAAGGGGTTAAGCGCAAATCACAATAACATCACACAAGCAACGTTTATCATTTTAATATGCATACAGGCTTAGTTCACTTATTATTTTAGCCATGCAAAATGCATTCCCACGTGTATTCTTTCTGTTAATAAGGTTGATTAATGTAAATCCCACATGATGACTCTAGATCGGGAGCTTATAACCCTTAAACAAGGATCTCAGGATTTATTGACATATATAACCACGTTTAACCGTCTTGTTGTGGAAACTGACTGGCCCCAGGAAAAATGCACCACTCTGTTTTACCAGGGACTGCGCGGAGAACTAAAAGACGTCCAGTCTCAAGTGGTGCAACTACCCCAGACTTGTGAAGAGATGATAGACCTCACGGTGCAACTGGACCACAGATTACAAGAAAGAAAAGGGAACAGAACCCGAGGAGAGAACCTTTTCTTTGCTCCCAGGTCAAACCCCGTAACTGAAGAACATATTAACGGAATATAAGGAACCGAACCCATGCAAATCAGTGGCATTCGAGGACCTCTCACAACTGAGGAAAGAGAAAAAAGACGGAAGCTGAAATTGTGTCTTTATTGTGGGAAGAGTGGACACTTCATCAAGGAGTGTCGCGCCAGAACTAAAATTCTGGAAAGACCAAACACTCAACAGACACAAGCAGCATTACTTCAGCAATCTGAAAGGATTGAGGTGGCAGAAAACTGAAGAGCCTGAGCCAGGAAGAGATCTCTGGATCGGTTGGTAAACATGAAAAGATCTCATCAGTAATAGCCAACACCATACAACCATCAGTGGCGCATTTGAATGTGTACATAACTCTATGGATTACCGAAGAAACACCAGTAAAGATGTCTGCCTTGCTGGACTCAGGAGCAACTGGGAACTTTATAGACCAGAAGTACGCTCAAAACATTGGGGTACTGTGTGAGAAAAATACGTCCCTGAACCTGTGAAAGCCGTAGATGGGACGGCACTGACATCAGTAAGGTACCATACTATTCCCATAACAATGCAATTCGGAACTGACCACTTTGAGACCATCCAGTTTGACCTCATAGATGCCCCACAATTCCGTCTTATTCTAGGGATGCCATGGTTGACGCTACATGATCCTGTCATTCGATGGGCGGTTACCTTGAATTCCGAATATTGCAGCGAGCACTGCACCAAGCAATACGTTCACCAGAAAATGGATTGCAATACTCATGCAGGTCTTTTGGCCACTGGGTGTGAAGACACCCAGTATTGCTGTTCCACTACCTTGCCTAACGTCTATGAGGAATATCAACCTGTGTTCGATAAACAGAAGGCTACCCAATTACCTCCTCACCGGACCTATGACTGTTGCATAGATTTGATGCCTGGATCAGCTATTCCTTGTAGCAGTGTGTATGCCCTTACCGAGCCAGAAACACAATACTTAAAAAACTATCTGGAAGAGAACCTTGCCTCTGGTTTCATCCGGCACTCCTCATCTCCAGACTCGTCCCCTCTCTTCTTCATTCCGAAAAAATATTGTGATGATCTTAGGACCTGTATCGATTACAGAGCACTCAACAGGATCTCCATAAAAAATCGGTATCCCCTACCACTCATACCTGTGCTTCTGGACCAGCTCAAGGGTGCTCAAATGTTCACGAAATTGGATTTACGGGGTGCCTACCATTTGGTGAGAGTTAAAGCCGGCGACGAATGGAAGACAGCATTCTGAACCAAATTCGGACTATATGAGTATCAAGTGATGCCCTTTGGGCTATGTAACGCCCCAGCTGCTTTCCAGTATTTTATGGATGCAGTACTTCGGGGGTATTTGGAAACATTCTGTATTGTCTACATTGATGACATTCTTATCTATTCATCAACGCCCCAAGAACATGTTGCCCATGTGAAGGCGGTCCTGGTTAGACTTCATCAACATTCGCTATTTGCAAAACTAGAGAAGTGCCTTTTCCATGTAGAAGAAGTTGCCTTCTTGGGTTACATTATCAATGGATACGGGCAAAGTAGAAGCAATTACGCAGTGGAAGGCTCCTCATAATGTTAAATCCGTACAGAGCTTCTTGGGTTTTGCTAACTATTACTGGCGTTTCATCAAGGATTTCTCAAAGATCATACACCCTATATCCAGTTTGTTGAGAAAAAACACACCCTTTATATGGAGCAAAGAAGCAGACCATTTGTTTCAAACATTAAAAGAACGATTCACTCAGGCTCCTATCTTGCGGCATCCTGACTCTCAATTACCCTTTGTCGTAGAAACAGATGCCTCTCAGTACGCCCTAGGGGGAGTGTTATCTCAAAGACATCCGGATACAGCACAGCTGCATCCTGTGGCTTACTTTTCAAAGAAACTCACCCCCTGTGAAGTGAACTATTCCATCACCGACAAAGAACTGCTAGCCATAAAAAGAGCCTGTGAGGAATGGAGGCATTACTTGTTAGGAGCACATCACACTGCCGAAATGTACACAGACCATTGCAATTTGCTGTTTTTGAAGACTGCCAGAGACCTGACACCTCGACAACTCCGGTGGTCCCTCTTCTTCTCTGATTTTGATTTCATTATCAAGTATCGACCAGGTCCCCAAAACGGTAAAGCAGATGCCCTTTCACATATTGAAGAACCAGAAAGGAGTACACAGGAAGATATTCCCAAACCGCCCACAATCCTCCCTGAAACAGCATTTCAAGGTAAAACACTTGCATTGATTACATCGAAAGACTTCTTGGAGGACTTGAAGGTGTCCTTACAGATTTAGATGTTCAGGCCTAGAAACAAGGAGACCCAGAACACCAAACAGAAACCGGAAATCTGCTATATCATTATCACGCTTTGTATATTCCTGATGCCGTCTTGCAACTACGAGTACTGGCTTGGGCACATGATTCAACGTAAGGAGGACATTTGGGGGAATACAAAACAATTTCCTGCATAGAACGATCCTTTTGGTGGTCCACGCTATGAAAAGATACACAAGAATACCTAAAGAATTGCGCCATTTGTACACAACGGAAATCCGGTCATTAGAAACCTGCAGGATTACTACGTCCATTGCCCATTCCTCCTCAGCCTTGGCACACCGTGTCTATGGATTTCATTGTGGAAATGCCTCCCTCTGATGGGTACACCACCATCCTGATTGTCGTAGATCACTTGAATAAAATGGGACACTTTAGCCCCTTGAAGCATCTGCCCACTTCTTCCGAATTGGCCACCATCTTCCTCCAGCATGTAGTCAGAGCTCACGGAATTCTGAACGTTCTTATCACAGACCATGGAACTCAGCTCACTTCCCGCTTTTGGAAAACCCTATGCGAAACCATGAGAGTTGAAGCCAAGTTGTCTACCAGTTACCATCCCCAGACAGATGGAAAGAGAGAACGTCTTAACCAGGCATTGGAACAATACCTCCGCTGCTTCACTTTACAGAACACCACGGATTGATTCACATTACTTTGGATGGCAGAATTTGCCTACAACAATGCAGAGCATTCAACGCTAGCTTGCTCCCCTTTATTTTGCTTAACTGGACATCAGCCTAACATGCTGCCTTTTGACTGGCCAATAGTCTCCAAACATCATACATGAACACCATGCCCATCTCAGAGCTGTGTTAATTGATGCCAAGCAGAATTTGGCCGCGGCGCAAGCAACCCAGAAACTTTTCGCTGACAGAAAGAGGGCTCCAGAACCCGTATACAAAGTGGGAGATAAGGTGTGGCTGGCCACTAGGAATCTCCATCTCAAGGGGGTAGACAAATTGAAACCCAAGTACATAGACCCTATAATATTGAGAAAGCGATTAATCCAGTGGCCATGAAATTATCCTTACCCTGCTTTTGGCATATACACCCTGTCTTTCACGTCTCACTACTCCATCCCTGGCCTATGAGCACAAGGTTACAGGAGAGACCTTTACCCTTGGAGATAGATGGTCAGGAAGAATATGAGGTACAAGAAATCCTAGATTACCGATTGGTGAGGGGATGAGTGCAGTATCTGGTAGATTGGAAAGGTTATGGGGTTGAGGATAGAACCGGGGAACCTTTACACAACCTCCATTGCCCTTTTCTATTGGAACGCTTTCACACCCAGCATCCGGGCAAACCAGGCTGACCGCCGAGACGACGGTCCTTGGGACGTGGTTCTGCCGCGATTCTTCAGCGTAGGTCAGGAAAGATGGGTTTCCCTGCACCTACAGTTAAGGTTCTTTTCCCCTGTATGCATGTTACCAGGTCTATTGGCAAATGGCGCACGGCGGACTACATGTCCCAGAATCCCTTGGGACGTAATGCTGGTAGATGGATAAGGAGACGCCTGGATTTCTGCTCCTATAAAGCCCCTTCCCTTCCCTTCCTGGGGTCAGGGCTTGACAATCTTGCCTGTTTTTGAGTTTGAGTAAGTGGATGGTATTCCCCACTCTATTCCTGGTTCGGATTTGTTGTTTCCTGCTAAAGCTCTTTCAATAAGCAAGGCAATTGCTTATTGGCCCAGGCCCAGGCTTACTATGAGGAGTTTTCCAGTTGGTTCACATGAAACTCTTTCGTCAAGCAAGGCAATTGCTTTCAGAGGCCCAGGCTTTCTCTGAGGAGTGTTCCAGGTGGTTCACATCAATCACCGTTGCTGACATGTCTTCATTCCAAAGTGTTTGAAGGGTTGCTTTAAAGGTCAGAGAATTCAGTTTTTTACCAACGCTGGAAACGCAAGGTATTTAGCCTCACTCGGAAAGAAAGTGCTGGAGTGCTCCTTCTGTTTTTTGAAACAGTTTAATTTTGTAATTATTTCCACACTGGTCTTCTCTTTTGGAGCCTGTGCCTACAATCTACACTGTGCTTGCAAACAGTGGTTTGGCGCGCAATTGATCAGTGGTATTGAACTTGAGCTTGTGACTACTGCGTGCATAATTTTATTCCTTCGCTATTACGCTGTGCTATTAACAGCATTCTTATGCTCTTTTATGGTGCTATTCATAGTCCTCTTAAGGCACCATTTGCCGTGACTTTGTTTGTTGATTGAAATCATACTTAAGTTCAGTGAGCTCATAAACTCCCTGGCATTCCAGTTCATTGTATGGTCTCACTGGGATTTACTAGTCTCAGAACCTTCTCTAAGAGTATTGCTGCTTGTTATATTGTGAGTATCTGACTATAGGAGCATCCTGTTGTGTGATATGAATGAATCCCTGAGTTATTCTCATATCCCTCTCTTTTCTTTCATCTGCAGCTTATGTTTGTGGGGTGACTTCTGAAGTTATACCGAGCCATAGACCAAACGTAAGGTGTACGAAGACTCCAGCACAGCAGCCGAGTTTATTATTGTATCCCTTTTCCCTATTCCCTGTGGTGCTTCCGTACATAGTAGTGTATATCTATTCTGTGTGTGGTTGTGCTCAGGGAAGTAGGGGGACTTCTCTACACTCCGTCGTCCCCGCTGGTGGTACTAAAGGTTAGTGGCATTACTTGTTTTGGTGCTGCTGACACATCCTGACAATGGGATACAAAAAAGAAAAGACGAAATCAGTTGCTTACAATAGAAGAAGAAGTCTTCCAACTAGAAGGCGTGCTAGTTACCTTGGCAACCCCTGAAGTCAAACACAGATTGCTCCTAAAACAAAAAGAATATAGAGACATTGCAGAAGAGACGACCAACGCTTATTTCCGGGTCACGCAATGCCGTGTTTATGGGTAAAAAGCGAGCAAACTGCTGGCATGGCTGGACAAACGTGAGTGGGCCTCCAGATGGGTGTTTGAGATTGTGACGGAGGTGGGTCCAACTCAAAGATAGAAACAGTAGCGGTTTTGTCCTCCAGTGACTTTCCCCAACCCTCTAGACCCCTGACTCTGAATGTGAGAGACACCCTGGGCTCACCTGTTGCTCAGCCATCCAATCCGATTATATATGTTCCTTGCTCGGAGAGATCCCCTTGTGCCCCACTATCACTGCCTTCAACGACTGACCCTTTCTCCCTCATCCCTCTCCCCACGCCTCTCTCTAGGTTGGTGAGAGGGCAACTGCCCCCCCATCGACCATGATCGTTCAAACCTACTCTTTCCTGTCCGGACCGTATCTGACCCTCAGCTTAAAAGTCATATCACCCTCTCTAATGCTCCAACCTTGATATCTAAAGGTCAAGGAACTCCGATAGTCCCACTTGTACAACTCCCTCCACAGGAGCCACTCTCCATCACCTTGGATCTCAAGGGCTCACACCGAGGCCCACTTTCTCCGCTCGCCTTCCCAACACACCCTTTACTCCTTTCTGACTTGGTTACGTGTCTGGACGACATATCCCTTCAGCTGCACCTCCTCACTACTGAACTACATGACCTGAAAGCTCTCTCAAAGGATCTTTTCCCCGCTATCAGCTCCCTTCTCACCTCTGCAAACCTGCCCAGAGGATCCCCTAGTGTGCGTGATCGCTTGGGCCAGTTTTTAGCCCCCCCTTAGCTAATGTGCCCTCCCGCCCCAGAAGATGTGAGAATTACCTGACACCCAATGATCTCAATGACCTGCACAACTCGTACTCTACTAGGTCCAATTCCATCTTGATCCCGCCGAGCAAAATAAAAACCATCCATTCCAACCCGTACAGAGAACCTCCTCATAATCCTAAATCCTAGAGTCATCAATAAAGACAACCTCAAGAGAGTGAACGTCACGCAGTCTTCTTCCCACACTAATCCACCACGACTTAAATGTGTACTCCTCAATTGCAGGTCAGCCAATAAACACGCCTCAGACATCTTCGACCTAATCCAACACAACGATTTAGACATTATCATCCTAACTGAAACTTGGCTAAATCCTGCCTCCACCCCTCTCCTAGACCTACTAGTACCTCCCACTCACGACATAATTAGGCTAGACAGAGCTCTGAATCTGGGGGGTGGCCTAGCGTGTATTCATAGGAACACATTCTCGATTTCTCACGTAGAGTCCTCTTCACCCTCCTCCTATGAATACCTTTGTCTCAGCATCTCCAGTGTTAACCTGCCGGTTTGCAAACTTCACACTTTTTACCACCCTCCGGGAGACAATCTCCCCTTCATCAAGCAATTAATGGAAGTCATATCTGGCAATATCGACTCAGCTGTGTCCCAAATCTTCCTTGGTGATTTCAACCTTCACTGGTCTAACCCTAATGACCAAGCGGTAACTTGCCTTAAAGCATTTTTAAATGTTCAAGAACTGATTCAGCACTGTGACCAACCAACTCACAATAAAGGAGAAATTCTAGACCTCATTATCTGGAAAGAGCAGACCATCACATTAGATACCGTTACCCCTTGCGACTGGTCACTACTGCATTCAAGGACGGTGTCATTGAGGATGGCTCAACCAACTAAATCAAAGGTCTGGAGAAGGGACCTCCGATCAATAAATTCAGTTGATCTAGCAGTCCAGTGTAAATCTGCCCTCTCCTCCCAAACAGACGTGTTTGATGTTCAGGCACTCACCGACTCCTACAACTCCTACATCTTGGATGACATTGCACCGGTCCAACTAAAAAACGCCTTAACAAAAATATCAAAACCGTGGTACAACGACAATTTAAACACTGAACGCTGCAACCTTGTCACGCACTTGCTGAGGCACACTTAATGATTTTTAAACCAGTAAAGCTGGCTTCCACCGTTTGTTTGCATAAGTCTATCGGAGTCCACAAGTTGCTTCAAGATTTTCTTTCTATGATTCTTTATTTTTCTTTTTTTGAAACAAAGTATTCTATATCCCACTTCGCAGCCCTTGAAATTTTTGTTTTTCTTATTACTCTCTGTGAATCACTTGTTCTGGGAAACAGGCGTGTATTCCTGTTGTATATTCCTACTTGATGGCGATTTTGGATCTATGCTCCTTTTTCCGCATTGTTTACCTCCTTTCTTAGTAGGCTACTTACTCGTTTATTGTACTGTTCTCCTTGATTCTTTTATTCTGGGATTAAGGCGTTTATTTGTCTGGGATTTAGGCAAGAATTCCTGTTGTGTATTCTTACTGTGGTCAATATTAGATTTATGTCCTTCCCTCCTTCCTTTGTAAAGCGCTCTGATATCCTTCGGGATCTTGTTCGCGCTATATAAAACTTTATAAATAAATAATATAGCAGAGGCATTCACAGAATAACTTAAATTGATATACGAGCCCTCAGGTCAGTCTATTGACAGAGAGGCGAGGGAGTTACTGACCACTTTTAAACTTCCATTTTCGGAAGATACAGAGGTCGAGGCGTAGAGTTAGATCTTACTACTGAAGAAGTGACCACAGCAATTGGAGCATTGCAATCGGGGAAAGCAATGGGACCAAGTGTTCTCCCTATTGAGCTATTTAAAATGAATGCATCAACTATTGCCCCCAATTGATAGATATGTATTAGGAAAGTGTTGCGAGGGGAATCCTCCCTGAAACACAAAGGCTGGCCAATGAGGTAGTGATCCACAAGAAGGAAAAAAACCCTGAACAATGCGGATCATACCGGCCGATTACGTTGTTAAATCCAGAGGTGAAGATCCTGGCCAAAATCTTGGCCACACGCCGGTCACCCCTACTCCATAAATTGATTTACTCTGATCAGTCGGGATTTATGCCGGGCAGGAATACTTCACTCAATCTTCAACGTCTTCATGGTGTTTTGGGCAGAGCTTGGACCATAAAAGAGGAAGCAGTGATAATGTCCCTAGATGCCAAAATGGCTTTTGATCTAATTAAATGGCCCTACCTGTTTGCAGCGTTAGAACGTCACGGCTTTGGAATGAAATTCTTGTCATGGGTTCGGCTCCTATATTTGGAGCCCCTGGCGAGAGTGGCGGTAAATGGGGGCTGGTCTGCAACTTTCACTTTATGGAAAGGGACGGGACAGGGATGTCCACTTTCCCTGTTGATATTTGCTCTAGTCCTGGAACATTTAGCAATTTGGATTAGGGGAGATCCTCTTATAAGGGGACTGAATTGGACGGCGTATTGGAAGAATAGACTCTTCATTTATGCCGATGATATTCTACTCTATTTGGCCAAATATCTGATGACTTGGTGTTGGATTACTGAAAGGGGTTGGCTGATTCCGTTCATTCTGTGTTTCATCAGGTTGGATCGGATGCCACCACCCTTGAAAAGAAGTCAGCTCATGATCTAAGCCCAGGTGATTGGGTGAGAATAAAAGTGCATTGAAGACAAAACTGTTTGGTCCCACGTTGGGGAAAACCACGTCAGGTGATTCTGGAACAAAACGACAGCTGTAAAATGTGCAGGAGTAAAGAACTGGATTCATGCTAGTCACACTTTACGAATTCCAAATCCAGTGGATAACAAGGAAGGAGAATAATTTGAAGAATCAGATATTAGTTAGAACCAAGTCCAGTTATTGCTCCAGAAAATCTTCTTTTAAGAAGAATATTGCAGATTTCTGACACCAGCTCAGAATCAGACGCTGAACAAGTACAAGCACACAAGAGTAGAAATACAAACAGTGAAGAGACTGTCTAAGAAATCCTTGTTAAAGAAGTTCCGAATGAAAATTCGAGAGAAATTCCACCCGAAATACCCAAATTAGATGGTAAGGTACCAGATACAGAGAGTGAGGGAAAGATGTTTGCGGAAGACCCCCGAGGAGATGTAGGGAAATCACACATCCAGATAGAAGAAGGGAAAGTTAGTCAGCAGGAAGATTGTGTGGAAGAACCACGAGGAGGGACAGAAGTAGGTAATAAAAAGGAAGTGGTGGAAAGAAAGACTACCAAAAGTAAAGGTCAAGTTGGAACTGAATCAGAGGACATTGATGAAGAAATACCAGAAGGACGAGTCCTGAGGAAAAGAGCGTGGAGAACTGAGAAAAATGAAAAAGGAAGTAAGTTGAAAAGGCCAGCAAGGGATGAAGTTTGGCCAAACAGGATAAAAAGATTAAGATACAGATTGACACGAGTAAATTCATCTAGAGCTGAACAGGTATCTAGTCAAGAGGAATCAAAAGACGTTGAGCAAACAACAGAAGAAGAAAGTAAAAGGACAAGAAAACCTAACCAGAAGTATAAGTCACCGGAATGGTCATATGTGGCACTGCCTGAAGTGAAAGAAGAGGCTGATAGCCAAGGGGATCTAGAGGTGACTGTACCAAGAATGGTTGAGGAAGATGAAGAATCGGAAATCCTGAGAGTTATCTTGTCCGACATCGGAGAAGAAACGGATGTTCAGGAAATTCTCTATCAAGATTATGAAAGAAAAGTGAAAGACGATCAAATGCCAAACTGAGGAGGCCGAAAGTGCTCTAAAGGAGGAAAACAAAAATATTCTGGAAAAGACATAATCTGAAAAGAACCAAGTAGGTGCTTAGAGCCTTGGGTTAGACAAAATTAGCTGTGAAGTAGAAGAGGCTAAGTCAAAAGACACTGATCATTTTACGAAATGGCAAACATATAAAGTAGAAAATCGAAATGTATGTTCCTTAGAAGATGGTTCAAAATGTGTTGTTGTACAGGATTACTAATGCTTCTGTGGGGTGCGTTAGCTTTAATGGTTTCTTTTAAGGCTACATTAGAAACAATAGAAGGACATAGTGAGAATAAGAATAACTTAGAAAAGGTTCAAAGGGTTAACCCAAATGAAATAGATAGAAATTATTTACACAAAGATAGGTCTCTAAATTATTTTTCTAACAATGGTTTTTCAAAATTATTATATGAATATGTGAAGACAATGGATGTGAGAGACTGCTATGTTTGCATGCAGTTGCCTGCATAAGTGTCTGAGGGAGTGACATACCATCACCTTCCAGTAATGTATGGAATAACATGTAGTGTATTAGCAAGTTTGTTTTACAAAATAGGGAAACTAGAATATTATTTTTCAGATGTAGATAACATATTTTCACAAGTACCTGTAGTCAACAAATTGAATAAAATAAAACTTGCTAAGATATTAGGTGAATTTTTCTTAGAAACTAAAGAACTAACATTAGAGTCAATATTTAGAAACAATCTAACTTGTAGTCTGAAAAGAGTAGAGAAGACTTTCTTAGATATGGTAGAAGAAAGGAGATTGAAAATGCCAAAGAAGGTACCTGAGGGAATGGAAGAAAAGACAGTCTGGGATGTTGAAAGAGAAAAACATTTGAAAGGAGAAGCTAGTCCAACAATGGCTTTAGACTGGCCCCAGAAAGGGAAGTTGTGTATTAGAAGGAATCAAACTGCATATGACAACTATTTTGTAGGCAACAGTGATTGCCATGATACTTATAAAATCATGGGTGGATGGAGATTTAAAGGTGGAAATGATCCAGTATTTCTTGGATTATATTTTATATGCGGGAAAAAAGCATATTATTGCACATGTTATTTAGGCCTGGTTTTCCCAAAGATATTTCATGTGGGAAGGGGACAAGTTGGTGCACATGGGATAGGAAGTTATCTAACACGTAGAAGAAGAGAATCTTGGTCAGAAATTGTAGGAGACATTTTTGGAGTACTGATACCAGCAGTTGGAATATCTCTGAATGCACATAAAATTAGAAAGTTATCAACAGTAGTGGATCGCTTGTCAACAAGCACTGCTGGAGGATTTTATTGGTAAATACTGAAATGGTTGCTATGTGTGCTATGGTAATGCAAAATCGACTTGCCCTTGATATATTTTAGCAAATGAGGATGGAGTCTGTGGAATGCTGAAAGGTCAACATTGTTGTACCTACATTCCTGACGAAAGTCAAGATCTAAAGACCTATATAAAGAATATAACTGATTTGCATGAAGCGATTGCACCACTGGAGGTTGACGGTGTTTGGGAAAAGATTGGAAGGAAGTTTTCTTCTATTAAAGATTTTCTATTAAAACTAGGTAGTACATTTATAGGTAAAATCTTATTTCCATTAACATGTGTGATATTTTTAGTATTAATTCTGAGACAAGGATGTTTATGTTGCAAAAGAAAGAAAAGACGAAATAACATAAAAGGAGAAACTATAAAGAAAAGAGAAAAAGAAAGAAAAGTAAGAATTTGAAGCGGTAGAGTTAGAAGAGTGGAAAGAGAGTATGTATAGAAAGGCAAGAGAATAAGATACAGGTGAAACAGTAATGTGATCTAACAAATTTTAGGAGAACTGAATTCATTTGTTTACAATATTTTACAAAGATTTTAGGTAGTGTGGTGATGTTAAAAATCACCAAAGGGGGGATTGATGGAGCAGGTAGAGCAACATTTTGTATACCTCCTCTATTTGCATGTAAAGATTAACTATATAATCTACTAATTATAATTTTACTAATGGTTTGCTGTGTGAAAATAACGTAACCCTTGCATACACAAATTACACGTGGGAACTGCCAATTTGCATGGCGAAATAACTCAAATAATTAAAATTCGTACGCATATTAATAGTTGTATATGTGGTAATTAGATATTGCATGATTTATGTTGCTTTTTGGGATGTTTTCATCTTCGTGGAGGACCGTAACGGTGAATATATTGCTTTAAATGTCGCTATATGCTAGGAAAATACTAATACATAAAGGGATTAGTAAGGGTTTAACATTAGAATCTTCATTTCTTTGTATTAATTATTCTTTTGTGTTTGTTTCGCTTAAGTTGACAATTGCGGCCTACCCAAATATGGCACCCGACATGGAGTTCAGAAGTGGCCACCGTCTCGTGAGCGCAAACTCAACTGCGCAGATTCGGATGGCTCCGTGAACCTCCACATAACCTATTCCACACTGTTCCCAGTCAAGGATAGGATCTTGGTAGACTGCCAAGACCCCGGACAGTAAAACTTGTTTAAAAGTACAATTGAATCATACAAGGAAGAAACCCACGTTTTGAAACATGAAGGACTACGTCATCTCCGGAAACGAATCGACAAAATTCATTTGAAACCCGACAAACTGAAATCGGACGTTCTGGATTAGCCAATCATAGACTTTCTCCGCATAAAATTGTTTCATGTTGTCTCGAAATTTATTATAAAAGAGTAGTAGAATAGGGAGGGGAGAGAACATTTGGCCGTTACTATGACTGCACACCCTCTTTGACCCCACAGGCGATGACTGATGGTGGCACGACTTCTGGTCCTTTGGCGATCTTTGGGGACTGTAACGTGCTGAGCAGAGGACTTTCGGACTTTGGACTTTGGCCTGTTTATTTGGACAATTTAACGGCTAAAGTTCAGTTATGCAGAGCCAAATGAACTAGAGAAAATCTAGACAGCCAGAATAGGTAAATATAAATGTCCAGCAATTTGCATAAATTGACTAAAATGTCTAAACTTTGATTAAATGTAAATGTTGGGACTTAATGAATTATAATTTAGATAAACAATTATTGATTAACAGAAAATAGGAGTTTGTGGTCATTCAATGAAGGTGGTGAAGGATTCTGAGTCTTAAATGTGTTTTAGCTGGTTCTAAGTCCCCATCAACCAATCCAACTAATTGGTCCGTCGACCAAGTGGGTGGAGTGCCTTGATGTTTGAGATTAGGGATCTATAGGTGACGAATGTTAATATATATATTCTGTAAAATAACTTTTCTTCCCTTTAGGTTATAAGGTGTTTCCCCACATGTCCAGCGTGTATTATCATCCCTCCTTTGTGCAGACTCGTGAGAAAGATGTATGAGTGTTGGTGTTATGGGCCCACCAATGACAGTTTGTGTGAATGAGCTGGTGTGACGTCGGGTCTGCGACGCAAGGAGGATATCTGTATATTTTACTCCCTTTTTCCCAGTTTTGTGCTGGATCTCAGCATTAAGTCCGCCTCCCTTAATTCTCAGGCACGAACCATCTACAAATAGCTTGTGATCGGAGTCTTTCAGGGGCTCTTCTCTAATGTCAGGTCGGGGCTTTGTACATAGTTCTGTCACATCTAAACAATCATGTTCAATTTCATCCTTCACCTCTTTACAGGTGGAATCGGGCAGTAGAGTTGCGGGATTTAATACTGTACATCTCACTACTGACACATTTTCTGCTCCCAAAATCACTCTTTCATATTTAGTCATTCTACTGGGAGTAAGATGCTGAGTTTGAGTTCTGGTTAAAAGAATCTCAACTGAATGTCGGACGAAAAGTTTAACTGTGTGTCCTATCACAATAGGTTCACTCTGTTCTAAGCTCATACAATTAGCAGCAACTG